>NW_020955359.1:1995266-2072061 GCF_003031625.1 Empidonax traillii | reverse complement strand
TATGTACCCAGAGAGAATCAAGGCGAGAGCATCTGCAGAAATGACTTTGGGCATAATTTGGACTGGTAGATGTTGGCATACTGCATTTACTAATTTTATTTAGCAAATAAATTGAAAACTGGGGTTGATTAGGAACAGTAGTGGGATAAGCTCTGGTGTATCAGTGGGCAACCTGCTGCAAGGAAATGACATGAAATGGTTAAAATACTGTGAGCTGCCCATTAACATGTTCATGTGGTACAAATAGAGTAAAATTAATTGATAATATTTCGTATAGAAGAAATGAAAGCAAGGCATATAATATTCTAACATCTAAAATAATGCTAATGATCAATGGTCTCGGAATCCTTGACCCTGTTACCCTCTTTGACCCTCTTATCAGTCTGTTTGAGGCTTGAAAATAAACACCTCTGCTAGAATGGAGTTACGCGTTTTCAGGCTTCCCAAAATTTCTGATATTAAAATCCGATTAGTTTTAGGCTGAAGAAACTGTTTCCTTTTCCTGTAACAACTGTAGCAATGCTGCCAGCCCTCAGTGCTGCTTCAGCAGCAGCTGGGGAAGCCCAGGCAGAAAACACCACCAAAGAGCTCATGCCCAGAAACACGCTCCAAAAAGAACCTGGAAGATGGGAGAACATGAAGGCTTTTCCTACATTGTGGTTTAATTCCCTGTTCAGTTTTTCACTTTGAAGTCTCAGGCAGTATTACACTTTGTTTGGCTGTCATTTTATTCTGATTTGCCTCTGATGCTCTGAAGCAACACTATTACCAGAGATGGTTTCCATAGCAATTACAACTCCCTGAATATGCATGGGATGCTTTCTCATTGTTTCCATTTTCCAGGGGTTTTTATTTACCAGATGAATGGTGCAAGTTAACTTTATTAAGGAGCTGCAGGGGGTATTTGCTGATATTTTTGGGGGAAGGGAGTAGCTATCTTAGCCATGACTTTACCGTGTTTGTCAAAACCATAGTGAATAATTTGGCAATGTTAAAAAATACCATTATCATCTGCCCACATCTGGAGCCGAATGGCAGATAGAAGTGTGCCAGAGCCATTTCAGTTCCCAGGGCATGGTCTTCCTGCAGCCAGACCACAGCTGGAGCTGTGAGTGGTTGGGATGTGTGGACATTTTTAATTTTGCTGGCTGTTCTTCCGAGTGGAGTCAGATGGAGTAAGTGGTGTCACAGCTTGTAAACTCCTTCCTGTTTGTGCACTAACAAAAGAGGACCAAGTGCTTTTGTGGTCTCTGAACTCTACTGTGAGAGCAAAAGCAAGTACTGACAAGTAGATTTGGTCCAGTTCCTGCTGCCTTTTGCCTGTGAATGATCTATTGACAGGATTTGTGAGTTATGACAAAATTCTCCATTATTTCTACTATCCCTATATCATTTTGTGAGATATACTCTAGTGTTATTGCCACCATTAGTTGTTCCACTCAGTAACTTTTACAAATCACAAAAGCACGCTTATTTTGTAAGTTAAATTCATTCAGCATTGGGACTTGCCCAGTAGTTCACTGGGAAGTTATGAAAACAAGACCAGAAGAGCATATGTCATACATGGGAACTGTTAAGAGTTCTTTAGCAGAAATAAATGACTGTGCTGACTCTCTCAGACTGTCAGAGATAACTCAGAGGGTGAGTTGTTATTTGCTGTTTCCTGGCAGACCTACTGGGGAGCCTCTCTTAGTTTCCCTAGTTCTGGTATTTTATCTTGTCCCTGTCCCAGCCCCTGCTGACACCCGATGTGTGGTTTGTCCTCACCAAAGCAGGGCTGTAAGTTTCTCCTAGAGAGCTGCTTCATGCATGTGATCATCTGCAGTTTGTTTTGTGTCAAGTTCTCTTGTAGTCACAGCCCCAAACAAGCGAGCTCCACAGGTTGTTTGGAGAGGAAGTGTCTCACTCTGGAGCTGCACAGATGGAACGGTGCTGCTTCCACAGGGATGTGCTACTCAAATTTCAAAGGAACAGCATGGCAAACATCCTATCTGTAAGCTAAGATTCTCACTGGAGTGTCTGTATTTGGTACACCAAAATGGTGGCTGAGTGCAGAAGGTGTTTGTTAAGAAATGAACTCAAGCTGTTCAGCTCTTTTCCAAACGTTACTGTGATGGATACGCTAAATTTTCTCTGGATTTTTTTAGAAAGTTGTTTTCTTATGAGAAACTTAGCAACCACTGTTGCCTTAGATCTCTGTAGAATTTCTGCTGAAGTTTGTCAGCACTTTTCAAAGTAACCACTTGCTTTGCACGAGCACTTTAGACAAGAATTTAGAGTTGAATTCTAGATTCTGCCACGAGACGTGGATATGCTTCTGCTGTGGATCCTAAGGAATCAAAGTTAATTGCAGTAATTTACTGCTGAGCTGTGTGGTGCATATAATCAAAATATATAGACTGACAGGAAAATCTCCAGTCAAGCATATTCATTTTAACAAATGAATGGTACAATTTCAGCACCATTAATAAATCATTATGGGTGAGTATTTTTTCTGGTGCTAAGCCTTCTTTGACATGCTCTGAATGTATCAAATCTGCCTTCCCATTTTCTTTGTACTGTTACCAACCACTCTCCCCTCTGGAGAGTTTTCACAAGAACTTCTCATTCCCCTCCACCCACAATATACAAAAATATTGTGTATATAAAAATATGTATAAAATATACCTGAACACTGAATACATTTACCTGTGCAAAATACTGATACACCACCATACACAGATTTAGAAAACTGAAGTTGTAACTCCAAGATACTTTTATAAATCTGTGAAGTGCCTGTTGATCCAGCTTTGGGTGTTTTTTTTAGTTCCTCTAATAAACACAATACTTCTTAGAAAGGATAGTTACACAACTGCCATAGAGGTGCTCAACCATAATCTAATTATATTTATTAATCCTTGCACACTGTTGCTTAGTAAGTTAAATTAATTAGCTCAGTCTTTAGTATATGAAGCTTTAATTTTGTACCTTTATTTTAATTTTATTTAAATGAAACTCTCACTGCTTACTTTTGGATAAAATGGTGCAGATGTAACCATCATCATAGGAAAACAACAAGGAAGGAAAAAAGTAATATATATATATATTAAAAAAAAGATGTTGCTAGAATTCAAAGAGAATGCTGACACTTTGAATGTGGCAATGTATATTGGGCAGCACTTCTGATTTTGAAATATTTTCAAGAGTTTTAGAAAATATATCTTGATCTAACTTTTTAGCCTTTGAAGCTTTGCTACGTGACCTCATTTGCAAATATTCATAATCCTGGAAAAGAGATATATAATGAGCTTCTTAAAAACCCTTGAACATTGATTAAAGTCCTTTAGAACCCAAAGAATGATATTCCATGCATAATAAAACAAGAGCCTTTATACTAAAACTGCTTACCTGCAAAGGCTTCCAGGCATTTTACTTTTGATTTCTCTCTGCCCTGAAGCTGAGGGTTGATTTCTCCTGCAGCCAGATCTCCCATTTAGATTACCAGGGAAATCAGGATTACACTTTTAATGCCTTATTCAAAATACACATGGATTGGAAAAGGAACAGATAAAGAGACGACTGGGAAACAAGCAGATTCATGTGTTTGTGCCACACTTTGTCCTGTTTTTAACTAGAATGACCTCCCTCATAGGTAGCACTTAATCATCTATTTTTTTGTGTGTGTCTGAAATAGGAAATACTAAATTATTTCTAATGTCATGTTTTGATAGCACTTCATTTTTAATGGTATGCACCAAAGTAATGAAAATACATAGGTCAAGGATGATTAAATGAGTGTAATTATGTAGCTTCTAAGCACCATATGCAACACAGAGTGTCACTGTAAAGTATTATTTGTAGCAGTTGTAATAGTCAGCAACTCTTTTGTTGCTTGGTTTGTCTTGTAATAAAGCTTTAATACTTTCTCAATATTTATCCTAATTAACATAATTTTTAATCCCCTGCTTTTGAGGAATGAAATAATTGTAACCCCACTGGACAAATGACTTTGTATTTCTGGCAGGGTCTCTTGGTCCTTTCTTGAAGAGCCCAAGAGAACTTCCAGCTAAAGCTGCACAATGGAGGGGTTTTTGATGAAGGAATATGTTTTCAGTGTCTCTGGGGCTAATCTTGGCAGTAACTGAAGGTTACCAAGCCACACAAAGGTCTTTAGATAGAGAAGCAAAGTGGTTTGAGAGGATCAGCCCTGTATCTGCTGCTGGGTGTCCCTATCACAGACAGACCTGTCTGACTGGCACTAATTGCCAACATTCCTGGCAGGTTGTGCAGCACAGCCCAAAGGCTGAGTGGATGAAGATGAACTGTTGCATCCACCCACGGTCAGAGGGAGCTGTTACTTGTCAGGATTGACAGCTCTTGGTGGGGTGTGAACCTTGAAAGGCCTTTTCCTTTGGTTCTTTCTCTTCATCCTTTCTGTAGATTTTGGGTTTCAGTGTTTCAGAGAAATACTAATGCTTCTCAGAGAAACAAAAATCACTTCAAGACTTAATAAAAAGAAATCAAGTCAATACTGCTCCTGAAATTTCATACAATAAAGAAGAGTTAGCAGAAGAGAGGAGGTATTTTTTCTTGTCACTCACATCTAGAGAGCTGCTATTTTGACTTCTACCAGGAGGGAGAAATGCCATAATGTTTCTCAGTATGGAAGATGAATTCAGGGGAGTGAAGTGGTGATGAATCATCTCAATAGGGGCATGGAATATCCTTTGTAGGGAAACAATCAAGATGCTATTCTGTTTTTTGCCCCCCTTAAGTCCCAGCATGTTAATTAAAAACACAGGGTTTGGATTATTTTAAGGAGATTTTTCTCTACTGCATTTTTTGCCTAAATGTGTTAATTCAGGCAGTCTCTGGCTGTTGTAGTCCAAACCAGTATTTTAATAAGCAGCTGGTTGTGGTTATTTTGTTGACATTCATCATGCAGATCTGGTAGAAGCTCCTATGAGCAATTCCTTACTTTCTCTCTTAGGACTTCTGGCTCTCACACTGAAAATTAATTTAAAACTAATTTAAAAGATGAAAATACTTAGGATCATTTATGCTTTTAATTAAATTAGAAGACTTGAGGGAATGTTTATGGTCATTTTTGAACCCTCACACGTTTCAGTTGTAAATTAATGGGAAATAAGTTCCCAGAGTCACCTGTGAGCAGTCCCAGCAGTCCCATTACTTGCTGCTTTTTCAGAAAACTTCTGTGAATGTGTGCTGGGAGAATCTGATAGAGGAGTGTTGCATCAGACTTTTGAGAGATACCTTCTGCCCCAAACACAAAGTAGAGTTCAAAACATCAAAATATCTTGTGAAGCCTTGACAATGAGTTACTTGCTCTTGCCTTGGGGAACTGCAGCTTGTAGACCTGTGGTGATAAACATGTTTTAATGTGCTCTCCTTAAGTAAAATGTATAGTCAAAATTTTGTTGTGGAGAGTAACAATTCTTTGTTAAGAGTAGCAAATTTTTGTTGTGGAGAGTAACCTGGTTCATCTGACAGGGTTGACTTTAATAGCATTGGATTATGCAAACATTACAGATTAGGGTTGTGAGTTACATGAATGAGACAAACTCTGCTGCTCTGCATTTTTGTGTCATCCAAACTGCATTGCAGATGCTTCCTGCTCAGAAGGACCACTAGGCTGAAAATCAAACATTTTTAGTACTAATGCATGGTGTGTTCACTGAGGACACTTCTGCAACCTCTCACAGGAGAACAGAAAAAATTAAATAGCTGGTTCTGCACCACTTGGTACAAACATGAACTGTTGAAGCATGGACCCGTTTGGGAGGATGTTATGGGAAAATAAAATGAAGCAGGAGAATGTAAGTAAAAACACTGTGCAGAGTGTTCCTGCTCTTGGGGAAGGTGTGTAACTGCACATGAAAGAAAATTTCTGCAGTAAGTAAAACCCTGGATTGAAAACCACCTAAGGCTAAATCATTACCAAAGGCAGAGGTTGAACTGAGCCGTGACGTTACCTGAGGAATCTCATCCTCCACAAGATGGAGCTGTGTGATTTCTGCTTGTGGAAGCAATTCAGTCTATTAGTAAATGATTCTTTGATTCTGTGCAAGGACAGGAGAATCACAGTGATCTATCATTGCTTTTTTACTCAGATGCTAAGGAACTGCTGCAATTTAATTCTAGATGGTCGTGTGGGTGCTAAAAATATTGAATTCAACATGAAAGCCTCTGAATCTAGAAGAAAAGCTGTATTAAAAAGAAAAGAAGAAAAAGAAATCCTTCACCTTTCTCTGTGAAGATCACAGTGATTTGCTTACTGTGTGAGGTCCTGTCAGCTTTTCTTTATTTACTCACTTTGATGATGACTGCAATGCAGATTTCTTTGGAATAGTTTCTTATTATTTATGCTCTGCAACATCTGAATGAGGGAGGGATACGACTGCTTAAATGATAATTCAAACAAGTATTTTCAGTAACATTGATGGACCTCCAGTTCTGGAGTGTTTATTAGGTCTGAGCAGATGTAAGTGAAGTACTTCATCAGCAGAATGGAATACTGTCTTTGAAAGCAGTGACTGGAAAAGATCAAGGATTCATAGTAGTAGAAAAATAACAGAACATGAGGTCCTGGTGGGATGCCTTTGCATAAAAAAGTGATGTGATCCTTTTCCTGAATAAGCAGAGAAACTGAACAGGAGTAAGGACCAGGGGGAGCTTGTTTTCCCCTCTTTATGTGCCATTGGTGCAACCGGCTGAGGAGATCAGAGGGAAACAAAGCATATCCATAACTTCCAGAGCCAGGCACTGGCATCAGCAGGACTGCACAGAACCAAGGAACTGGTGTCCCTGGGACTCTCTCAGTTAATGTGGGCTGAAAATCACCAGATAAAGGCCTGGAAAAGTCAAAGAGTTCTTTCACAACATTCCAAGAATTCTAAAAGATTCGAGTTCCTGAGGTGTTATCCTGGGATGTGTCCCCAAAAACCCCAAGCCAGCTGTGCCATCACCACCAGGGCCAGCAAAGGGTGGCATTGCCTGTGGGCTCCTAGAGCAAGTGCTGGCAGGAGGGAGCACTCGGGAGCAGCCTGCAGTGCTGGGGTGCTGGAATGGACACTGGAGACTGCACTCACCAACTTGTCTGCAGCATTCCAAACCACAGTCAAGTGATGGTTTAGGATCTGTTCCTGCTTTTTATTGGTTTGGATTCCAGTGGGTCAGTGATTACAAACACTCTGCAATCTTTAAAGAATTCCTCTGGTTACAGTGGATCTGCTGAAGCTTGGTTTCAAGTGAGATTATGTCCAATCAGACTACAGCTTCCTTCTTCATTCACTTTTTATTGCTAAATCCTAACTTCTCCACTGATTCCAAAATTTACTGCCAACTTCTCCTCTGTTCTCCAGCTTATGGCTGGCAGAGAAAAGAAGACCTGTGATTGCTTCCTAATTACACAAGTGGATTGTGTCGCTGATACACACAATGAGTGACTGGTGGGGATGTCAGGCATAATAGATAATTGCTGAGCTTACACAGCAATATTTGCCTCCCTGAGAAGACTCATGTCAGTCTTTATCTCCTACTCAACTGTCAAGTTCTCATGGAAACTTGTTGGAACTTCATATTTTTGAGACCAGGTCCTTTTGTCAAATTTGATCAAAATTAGCCAATTCATTCAAAAGTTGGGAGGGAGAGGATGAGAAGTGAGAGGCTGGCAGTGCATCTGTGTAAATTATTTCTTTGCACAACTAGCACGGAAAGCAAAGTTTTCTAATTTTCAAACTAGGCAGTCAGAGTTCAGGACCCTGCATTGAACTGGGCTTGCACACCATCATGTGGCCTTTTGAGGTGTAAAAGTCATTAGTCTGTAAAAGCAACCTTACATTTGAAGAAGCCATAAGAGAGGATCCTGTGATCTTGTGATAGAAAAAAAGATTTTGGCTTGGCAAAGATTTTAACTTCAATAGTATCTGTGGAGAAAGATGATTATGCATGTCCTGTCATTAGATCATATATATGAAAGGATGGGAACTCTGCAATATGATTCTTCCACTCTTTCTGAGGGTAGGAAACATAGGAACCTGCTTGGTTCAGACCTACTTGAAAGATCTGCAGAAATGAATAATTCACATCAGTAATGTGAGTTGAATTGCATCCCATGAGGGAAAGCATGAAAAGAAAAAGGAAGGCAGTACCAGTCAAGCTTTACTTTTGTGCCACCAATAAACAAGACTTTAAATGGAACACAAAGGCACTGAAGTGTGTGAAATTCATAATTTGTAAAGCAGGCATGTAATAACAGGGAGAGATTCTGAAGTAACTTAAGAACAAAATGAAGGTGCTTTATTTGTAAGTAAGTATAGTGCAACCTACACACTTCAATCAAGCCAACAGTAGGCTTTAGTAAGAGATAATAAAGTGTGAAAGGTGGTTTTGTGAGGAGGATGAAGAGATGCATGTACTCGCTGCTTGTATTTGTGTATCCAGTAAACACACCAAAATAGACACACTGTGTTGCCTGGCACTGGGGAACCCAAACATGTTGTTAACCAGGGGCTCAGTGCAAGCTGAATTTGCATTTTGGGTATGCTGAAGTCAAAGTTCATGGGTAGGGAATGCCAGCTTGGACAATGTGGCTAAGGCAAATATACCTGTAGGTTTGCAGGTGTGCTGGCAGTTGTCAGGCTGTATAATTGAAGGAGGCAAAGTGCTTGAAAGTGGTGTATTGGAATGTAATAGTTTTTGTAATCAGAATGAAGTATCTTGCTTATTCACTTGTAAATGAAAATTCACTGGGGGTCTCTGATGTAGAATTCCCATACTTTTGAGGTCTGATGGTATGTTTCTATGTGGAGCTAAATATTTTAGTCTCTCTGGCCTATTTCAGCTTGTTCACATGCAGAATTAGTCCTGAAATTCCGTAGGAACAGAGGCAAAGAGCTCCTAGTGTGAATGCAGATAATTTGTAATAACTCCCTATCCAAGACAAGATGAAATGAATTCCTAATCAGTTTAGGGCAAGTCTGATGTGTTGTGGAACAACTTTTTTCTGCAATCGGGCTCCACCTGCAATCAAACCATAGCTGAGCAGTGCCTTCTGTGCTCTTTGTTGGCTCCCCAGGGATCTCTGTTCTCACTGAGTAACACACTTTGTGTGTCTGCAACTCTTTTACTCCCAAGGTAACATTAGAGAAAATGTTGTGACACAAAAAGAGTCAGTGGTTTTCTAAGCCACTTCTTCCAGGAGTTTGAGGAAGCTTTTGCCTGGAGCATGATTATTGTCTTTTTTTTTTTTTTTTTTTTAATGGAATATATTTGATTTACAATATCCTGCCCAGTGAGCACTGAGGTTGGATAACTATTCTTAACAGCAGCTGCAATGAGAATGTCTGGATTGAGGTAAATACCAGAGGGAGAAGGGAGCGGTGAGAGAGAACAAAATGGCACCTTTTAAATCATTATCCGTGTTCTAGAGAACGTGATTTTTCTGGAGTCCTTCAGTGGGAGGAATGTTTCTCTCAGGACTAATTTTTTACTTATATTGACCCCACAGGAATGAGGGAATTTGTAGGCTAATGGATGAAATAACTTCTGAGGACTCTCCTTTCTATTCTTTATTGTGTGTTTACCACTGTGAATTCTGTGAACACTGAGAGTTCCTTTCCTTCTGACTGAGACTTCGAGAATGGCTCTGTCCCACATGTCCCTCTATTTCCAGAATTTACTCATCTTTCACACTTTAGAGGAACTCTTTAGAATCCATGTAGTGCATGAGGTCTGTCCCCTTCTGCAAACTGTAAAATATACATTCCTTGATCAGCTTGGTGGCTGAGCCCTTGATGTGCCCAAAACCACATGTGGGTACAACGAGGCCATAATGGAATGTGTCAGCTTGGAATGGAATGTCCAGGAGCAGGGCTGTGTCTCTGGGAATCACTGTGGGGTTGTGTTAACACTGCAGGCTCATGCAGGTTTTACTTTGAGTAAATGCAAAAATGCTTCAAAGTCCGTCCTTTATAGATCAAGTTGGCAGGAGAATCTGCTGCAGGGTCAGTGAGCTTTGGGCTGGGATTCACAGATGTGCTTTCTCATCTGCATTATCCTCTCATACAGTCAGTGTTGCTGTGTTCCCCTTCCTTTGAAATGAAATGCCTGTTGTGTAGAGCTTAGATATTTTGAAAAGCATAATTAATTGTCACCAAAAGAATATCTGACTGTTTGTGAGGAGCCATCACCACTCAGCAGTACCTGTTTGCGTCTTCACTCAGTGTAAACTGGAGCTTTGTCTTCTTTCCCTGCTTCCTGTGTTTTATCCTCCTCTTTGTAGAAAGGCAAAAGCTCAGCCTCAGAGATCCAGCTGAAATCCAGATCAGGATCTCCTCACAAATAGACAGATGATGGCCCTGGGGTATAGAACAGGAGGGAGAATAGGAGGAAAAAGGAGCACAAGAAATACTTTACTCAGATAATATGTTTACCAAGCAAGAGATGCAGGTCTATAAAACTAAAGGAAAAGAAAGAAACATGCACAGGCTGTCTCCTGTAGGCATTCCAGAAACTCTCCTCTGAATTTTTAGGTTTGCCCTCATTTTTTGAACTACAGCAATGGCACAGGAAACACTTGACAAGCTATTTCTGTTAAGAGACATTATTTTAATCCAGAAATAGAAAATAGCACATGCACAAAATTCTGGTACTTCTAGGTATATCTTGGTAAGAACTTATGTGGAGGTCAATATTTTAAATAACAAGTACTTTAAAGCACTCCTGGCAGAGTCTTTGTAGACAGTTAAAGAGGAAAGAACGACATACAGACATCAGCACGGAGCACTCAGCTAGTAAGAAGAGAAAATGAAGTCAGTAATAGTACTGTATATTTCTTTGTCTCCACTACATGAAAGGATTTTCCTGCCCTGAGTGCTGCACATTCTGACATCAGTGTGATGAGTTTATGTGGCGGGTTTGTTTTGGGCACTGTGAGGCTCCCGTGTGTGAAGGAGGCACAAGTGTCTGCACAAACAAGGAAACCGAGGGAACAATTTCCAGGCTGCCTAAAAAGGAGGTGCTTTTGCAGCTGGATGTATTTTTGTATGTTTTCAACCACTGTAAGGAGAGAGGTGCCATCCATATTTATGCTTCATTAAATAGGCATAAGGAGACCTGAAAAATAAAAAGGAAAACTGCAACTTTCTTCCTTGGCAGCATGAAGGAAGGTGTCAGTGAGGGATGCACTGTTTAAATTGTGCCACCCTAAAATGGGGATCAGGACCAAAGCAGGTGAATAGAGCCTGTTTCAGATTCCAGAAGAAGAAAAATCTCAATTATTCTAAGTCAACAAATGCCAAATTGTTTTCTCTGTGGTTCTGAATTCTGACATGAAGAATTACAACCACGAGCTACTAGGTTGGTTTGATATTTCCAGTACTTCAGAAAATGGAATAATTGATTGTTTCTTCATTTCTGCAGTTGGGAGCTTTTTTTAAATGCTGGCTCTAGAAGCTGTTTTTGTCTTACTTTATAAATACTATTCCTAAAAATGTTTGCAGTTACATCAAAGCATGGGCAATGCTCCTTAATACATCCTATAACAAATAATATTCTAATTTTTTTTCTGATTCCATCACACACATTTTCCTGTGACTTTCAGTTCTTTAAATAAGATGAAAATTCAGAAAGGAGATGCTTGAATTTTATAATTTATAGGATAAAAATATTACTACTATCTATTTGTGCTGGAAGGAAAAATTTTCCTCATACATAGAAAGAAACTGCCATGATGGTCCCTATTGGTGTTCTTTCCTGGTGAGATCCTCTCTTTACAGGAGTGTGTGATTGGTTGTTTCTAAACTTATTCCTTCTTTACTTGATTTAGAACTTGGGTCTCTGCAGAGCATTAGAACAGAAGCTGATGGAACAGGTAGACTGAAAAACAGGATTTTCCACCCTTCTGCATTAGAATAGCTTTTGTATGAAACATTGTAGTGTAAAAGCAGCATTAAAAGCTGTTTAGAACAAAACATGAAAAACTGAGATACACAGGAATGTGTTTGTACTTTGGGATTAACTGTAATGTGGTTTTGTTTGAAAATTCCTTTTGTCTTCAGTATTCTATTCTGGTAACATCAGAATGCAGATCATTTGTAAAATTCATAAAATGCTTATATTTGTAATAGCATCGGGAAAAAGAATGCACAAAACCCGAAAGAACTCTCCCCCCCAAAATAAACCAACCTGCACCCAACCAAATCTTGTGTTGCTGCAACATGTTAATGTTGTTTGGCTAATTAAATATGAGGGAAAGAGAGGAGAATAATATGTCAGGAAAAGTGCTCTCCGTGATTTAATCAAATAGGCTGCTGTCAAATACTCAGTTTTATAATTGTTACCATGTAGGTACCATTTTTTCATGTTTTAGGCTGGAACTTTACTGACTGAAACTACTACTAAACATTCTTCCTCTGCAGATATATAAGATGGCTCAAATCAAAGTTACTAACCTATACCATTTCATCATTAACTATTTAGGGAAGATTACCACATGTGGAAAATGGCTCTGTCAGTGACTGGCAGAAAGCATTCCTCAAAAATCACAGTACAATGTTTACCTTTTCCTTTTCATCTGTATAGATTCTGTATTTAGCTAACCTTTTTTTTTTTTTTCTTTTTGACAGCCTTCCTATATGAAGGGAATGACTTTTATTGAGAATGCTTTCAATGTATTTGGAATGTTGGAATAGGGATACATTGCCAGCAGCAGTGTGGTGATGTACAGAAGGGAAGGGAACATTGGAAGCTTCCACTGATGCATCTGTTGGAAGTACAGCTCCCAGCTGGACACAGAGCAGATTGCTCCAGGTGAGCTTTTTCTGGTTTCTGATCTGCCCTTCTCTGATCCTCCTGCTTCTTCCTTCCTTCCTGTTCCACCGGAGTACCAAACCTTTCCCTCCTGCAATGCTCTGTTAATCTTCCTTGTCAACTTTTATTCCCTTTTCCTTTCCAGTGTCTGTCCTCTGCTTCTCCCACTGCAGGGAAGTTGGAGGAAGTGGAAACTTTTCAGCTTCAGTAACTAACTGTCCCAAAATGGTCCTGGTTAAATCAACCTGAGCTCCGTAATGGAGCAGCTGCTTCACTGATGACAAGCTGTGCCTCCTTACAGGAGAGTGAAAGGCACAATTCTCCCCATTCCCTGGCAGTCCTAACTCAGCTGCTCTGGCAGCCTTTATTTTACTGCTTTGCAACACATTTACTGCATATTGGGATGCTTCAGCACCTTAGTAATAATAACTAGAAGCTATACAATATATGTAATGAGTATATAGGCTTGAAAAGGAAAGTAGCCCTGAGATGTGTTTGAGTGGCATTTTGTGCTACTGAGCTCCCTTGGAATGTTGTGCACAGTGCATGAAGCATCAGCTTCCCAGACACTGGTGTCAACTTAACTTCAAAATTTCTTTCCAACGAACTTTTTGTGGTATTCACATTATTGTCAAAGAAAGATATAAGCTCTTTGTAAAAATGAGGAAATCCTCCAGGGAGCCACCTTCTCTCTGTGCAGTTTCCTTTGCAGAATGATGATCACATGAAAAACAAAAGTTTGAGTTGCTATAATACCTGAATTGTAGGTGGCCATAACACTGTTTATCAAGTGCTGTATGTTTAGATCTAAATTGCTCAGATTACATTATTCTTTCAGTCATGATAATGCTCTTTTATTTTCATTAAAATAAAAACATTTTTTCATAAAAAAAGAAAGAAAATGGGTAGTTATAGCTAATATGTATTACCAATGTCCTGTTTGCTTGAATGTTGTACAATATCTAAGCAGCTTGTATTAGGAAATTAGAATTCAGTAGTTAACTGGCTAAGTAATGGGGAAACCTTGCACTAGGAGGTTATATCAACTTCTCAAATTTATGTTTCCCTGCCAGCATCATTTGAAAGGACAAAATCCTTGAGCTGTCTGCTGTGATAAAGGGCAATACTTTGTGACATGTCAAAAAGGGTTATTTAAAAAAAAAGAAGTGGCTTGTACGCTGCCTTTTTCTTCTCTCATTAGCAGGACCAGGTCCAGGAATATTGATGGAAGCATTTTAAGCAGAACTTAAGATAGTTTGGAATTGCTGTGAATGTGACCTCTTTCCTCTCTTCCTTTGCCAGTGCCCCATATCTTACTGTATCCTGAGCTATTCCAGGAGCTCCAGCAGTGAAGAACATGCATGTGGTGCCCCATACTGGGAGAAAAATTCACCTGCCAGCTTGGAGTAGGAGAGGTGCGTGTTCAAGAAGGCAGCTGTAGCCAGCTCCTGCTCTGTACAACTCCCTTTAACTTTGCCTTTCGTTGCAGTACCTTTTCATGATCTGAGTTTCCCAGAGAGCTCAGTTCTGTGCTTTGGTGTGATCGAGGTACATTTGCCTTTCTACTTCTGCCCTGGGGACACCCCAGTGGGATCCAGCCCCAGCCTGGGGCAGTTATGGCAGCTCGAGTTTTTACCCCATTCCCAGGCAGGCTGAAATGCCTGTCTTAGAGAACCAGGGTGTTTATTTTCCCTCATGTGATGACAAATATGTGCATATTTGTAATCTAACCCTATAGTCACTTCCAAATACACTCCCCAATGTGTCCCAAACATCCCCTCTCTGGAAAACAAGGGTCTGAGGAACCTCACAGAAGCTGCTGGCAAACACCAAAAGTTTATGAAAGGCTCTGTGAGTTGTTCTCATTGGATCTTCCCAGGCAGGGGAATGGCACATCTTATGTTAATTATAAAAAGATCCCTATAGTATCTGCCAGCATATTACAAGCTGCCATCTATACCATTATTTGGAGGGTTCTTTCCCAAATTAAAAAATGTCACCTATTTTTTTTTTAATACAAAGTTATCTATTCCTTGGATTGGATGAATTTTATATGTGAATTTATTTATTTAGATGGTATTTCCCTTCTTGATAGATCTCATACTTTGTTTCAACATCTGCTAAGAAGAGAACCAGATGATGACAAAATTGTACCTAGTGAGGCATTGTCTGTTCTCACCATTTCAGCTTCATGATCTCAGAAGTCTCTTGAGATGCTCTTTTCCAGTTGTTCCTTTGACAGTTAATTAGAAAATAATAGACAAAGCTCATATAAGTCTGAGTTTTTAATAAAGCATATTTTATCTCTTCAGTAGGCATCCTTTCTATATCAGACTATAATTTCCATTGTTCCACACAGTAAAACTGACACAGCAAAATAGGGACTTGGAAAACTTGGAACTTTTTGAATTAAGGAGCATGTAAATGCCATAAGATGAAAGATTGTTCTGTGTTGCATCTTGTGCATGTGCAGGCAATCAGAAAGGATTATCTCACCAAAGCTTGCAACAGAGTAAGTGAAATATATTGCTTACCCCTCAGATTGCTTTTTGATGGCCAGGCAGCTACACATTTTTGCCTTTGCATCAACATTTGATACCTGGTTTACTGCTACAGTTAATGTCAAACTAGAAAATATGGACTCTGGGCAGTTTGGAAGGTCTGTTGTCACTGCAGAAACGTGATTACTGGAATTGTAGCAGCAAACCAGATGATGGGCATGAGAGGAAAGAGGTTAATGATTTATCTGAGGTCTGCCTAGCCCCAGAAATAGAATCCAAGCATTCTGCTTCCCAGTGCAGCATCTGCTTTGATGAATTGTTGCAGGACTTCAAAGTTTTGCTCACAGAGTCTGCTGAAAAATTGCCCAACACAAGTGGTGCTACGAACTACTCTTCTGCAGAAGTTTCTCATGGTTATAAAAGCAGGCTAAACTTTTGATTAAGATTCAAGAAGCTGGCTGTTTGTATTTGGGAAGTTTTTACATCTTTGTATATTTTTCTGACTGGCTGGAAAATGTTGAGATACATTCCAGGCAATTGTTTATATACTAATTTTATAAGAATTTTAAAAGATTACCAGAATATGTGTATGAAATACTGTATTTGTGAGTTTTCATGTTTGCTCAGTTACCAATTTTAAGGCACATTTTTATCCATCTCCAAACCATGCAGTCTTCCTGAATCTGGACTGAAATTAGCAGGAGTGGCACGTAGTGCCCCAAAAGATCATGGGTTTTGTTTGATCATGTATGACAGTGAGACCAGGAAAATAAGCAGAGGGTCAGAGAAATCAGGCTCTTCACAAACAGCAACATGGGAACCACTTCAATTCTAAGGGCTTATTATTAAAACATTTAATATCATTTTGAACCCTTGCCCAGAAACCCCGAAGGTTTTCCAGAAATAAGCCCTTTCTCCAAGTTTGCAACAGTAAGGTGAGGATTTGCAATAGCAGAAGAGGCAACAGGCAACAGAAAGGAACTGCAGTAAAATATCAATTTAGAAATACAGAAAAAAGGCCAAAAAAGCCAAGTTTCCTGTGAAATGCCCTTGAAAGCCGTGCTCCCTGCTAGTTATCCTCCCTTGCTTTGACTGGATTCCCCCAGTGCAGTTAATGGCTCCATCTGCTCTGCAGCCAGCAGCCTTCCCTTTGCTCTCTGCTCCCTCTGCTCTGCTTGGCTGTACTTCACAGCAGCCTCCACAATTCTTCACTGAGTTCAGAATAACATAAATGACAAAAGAAGCCTTTGCTAAAGAAAATGTGACTACTGGTTTGGGGTATTTTCCTTACTTTTCTTTAAAATAAAACCTGAAGAAAGCCCGTTTAAGTTCTAGTTTCTCAGAGATCTGTATTTAGGCAGGATGACTTCTTCCTGATAGCATTTTATTGCTGCAAAAATGGGGGCATTTTAGTTCTTCATCCTTGGATGGTTGTGTGCTGCATTTCCTCTGCTCTACAATTTAGCTGGGATTTAAAGAAAGGCTTCAAAATACAGCAGGTGTCAGATGAGCCTGCTCTGACCCGATCCTTTGTCCCACTCTGGTCATGGGGAATGCTTTCATAGCTTCAAAACATGGAATATTCCGACTCTTTGGAGATCTCCCCTGGTTTGCAGCAATGAAAGACTTGCAGGAGGCAGTGGTGTCGTGTGGGGAGTGCTTTGGACTCTGTGTGGGTGTGAAACAATTCCTCTTCTGTGGGCAATTCAGGGTCTCAGTACAGGTAACCCTGTCCTGAGCTGGGATGCACCTTCTTGTGTTGTGTCCCCAAATTTACACTGCCAAGGGAAAGAGTGTTTGCATAGTGGGAGAGGGTGGGGTAGTACATAGTGACAACTAGACCACGTAGATGTTTTAAAAGTTCCAAACATTTTTATGTTTTTATTGAATGTTGATATCTTTTTAAAATCAAAATTCCAAACTCTTGAAGAACTGAATCACTGAGGATTTGGTTTGTACCCTTACCTTTGTTTTCGTTTCTAAATTGTTTTGTCTAAAAGCCCTCATTTCCCACAGAAACCCCTCCTTCCAGCCCGTGTGTGTAAGACATTTGGCATTATAAAATGCACATAACTACTACGTGGGACTTTATTTGTTTTGATTTATGGAGGTGATTATCTCTTGGAGTGTGCAGAGAATCCACTTGAGGTGGTGAGCAACTGTGAGAGCAGCGGGTGGAGTGGAGGAGTGTGGGCAGTGTGTGCAGGGCAGGGCTGAGGAGTGAGCAGTGGGAATTCTGTGCTCCTGACAGAGCAGGGCTGAGGAGTGAGCAGTGGGAATTCCCGTGCTCCTGACAGAGCAGGGCTTCTCCTCACACTTCTCCAGCCTGGGGGATTTTCATGACCAGATTTGAGCTGTACTTCTATATCTGTTGGCTTCATGCTGAAGTCCTTTCCTCTAATCATATTCAAATAAGTTCTCCTTCAAATTTTTAATATCTTTACATGCATTTGAAATTATGCTGTCAGGAATATTAGAATCTTTCCAGGTGTCTTTCATGTGGATTTTCAATTTTCTTCTGACTGTGAAGAATACACATTGTACGTTACTCAGCCTTTTTTTTTTTAACACTCTATTCTGAATCGATCTTTCTATCCTTCCAGTTGGTGGAAATTGTCTGTTTCTACCTATCAAAGATGAATTGTTCATAATTTATGAATTAAATACATGATATAAATAACTGAGAAAAATATATATGACAATAAATATAGTTTTGTAATATATGAGAATATATATGAGAACAGCCCAAAGGATGGTGTAGGAGGTTGACACCAGCTGGTTTAAGCTTGTGTTTTTTTACCAACTGTGGTTTTTTTAAGGGTCCAGAATTCAGAAAAATAACTGCAAAACAACAACCCAAAATTCAACATACCTGAAGAAATCAATGAAATAAGAGGAGAGGAATGGCTTGTCGGGGAAGGTCTCATTCACTTTTGTGCATGAGAAGGGAGAGGCTGATGCTCTCTACCTGTATAAGCACTTGCAGCCACTGAATTATCTGTGTGGTAACTACCTAATGGAGGCTACTCAGAATTTTAGTTATTGCTCAATAGCAAACCCAGCAAAACTCCAAACCATGTTTGATGCCTCCACTCATCTCTCTGTTTCTTTGGGAGGTTCCACATATCCACAAGCAGCAAACACATCCTGTGGTTGGTTGCAGAAGGTGGCAGTTGTCAAACTTGTGAGTGTCCCAATCAGGATCAATTATTCTGATTCCATGTATTTCCAACTATTATAATTTTTAATTGGGATGGGAGGAATAGAAAATTGATTATTTGTTGTTATATCACAGCCTGCATTAAACCTGCATGAAGCCTGCATTAAACATGTTCATGGAAAAGTGCAAACAGAGAATTAGATTATTCAAACAAGATATTGCCTCTTTTCCACCCACCTCACCTCCAGTCCAACAGAGGAGGCTACATTTCTTTTTTCTAATAGTTTTCTCTGTTTATTCACCAGTTTTAATTTCTCTTTAACTGTGATGTAATTTTCAGAATTGATCCCACTTCTCTTTTCAGCTGTACATCTGGTGACTGCAGGGCTTAATTGTAATATTTTTAATTATCAGTTCTGTCGTTTCTTCTTACAATATGCAGAAAAAAATCAAGAAATGGATGCCCAAAAAACTTTTTGTTATTTCCTTTTCTGTCACTCAGTAGCAGTGAAGCAGAACATTGCAGAAGTGAAATATTAAACCAGAGACCATGTTAAAAACTGTTGTGTTTTTTTTTCTTTTTTTTCTTTTGCAGTACTGTCAAAAGCCTCCTTTTCAAGACGACTTTTTAATCTTCTGCCACTTGGTCTCAGGAGTTCTTCTTCTGTGGATGCTCAAAAATGAAGGGAACACACAACCCATGCCCTGCAATGTGAGATCACAATGTCAGCTTCTTTTCAGGTTTCCTTCATTCCTGCCTTAAATATTTCCTTTGTAAAATAGTTTTAGATGTACTGATCACCTGAAGATTTATAAGGGTTATTTGAATTTTTCTGGAAGTTACTGGAAGGTTCTGTGTGCTGTCCTGGCACAGGAATATTCCACTGTGTGTGGAAGTGCAGCTGAAGCACACTGAGAACAGCCCTTCCAACGCAGAGGGTGCTGTCTGTGGCTGCACAGCTGCTCCTCATGGCCCTGCTGGGAGTGCCCACCCTGTCACCTGAGCAGGGACAGTGAAACAGCAACTACAGACTCTGCTATAATGTGTTGGTCCCTGGTTAGATGTGTATAAATGACATGATATATCTGACATTATTTTCCATAGCAAGGTCATTAAGTTCACTCATTCCTCAGATGAGCAGAGCAAAGTTGTTGTTATTCTTGTCTCTCATTCATGGGTGTAGAATTACTGTGCAGCTGGGTTCTGGGGCTGGAAAAGCAAACATCTCTCCTGGAGAACATGGAGTGGCTGTATATCAACAGAAACACTGTGTAGCAGCAAATGTTTACTTAGGGTGCTGAAACTTTAGGAGTAGCAGGACCCTTATAGATATGTCTAGTTGGTCACTGAGAATCACTGATTGTTTCTGGAAAGCTTTACTAGAAGGTTCTAAGTGATGTTTTACTGAAGTTTTTATTTTTCACAATAACCAAGAAATGTCAATCTTCTTTATGCTTTTTCCTTATGCTGCTTCTTTCTTTTTAGAAATACTTGTCTAGAAACAAATGCTCTTGTTTCTAAATCTATTTTCCCAATTATTTGGAATGTCTCTTTCTTGTTCCAACATTATTGGCATCCAACTGAGTCTGCACCAAATTGAATAACTCTCTGAACTTTCTGTATCTCTTTTTTTTTCAGTTCCAGCCATTCCCCTTCATCTGTCTCAGTTCAAGTTAACTGGAGGAAAAAAACCTTCTCATCTTTGCAATCTGGTAATACGAAATTTCTGTGAAACTTGGTTTAAGGTTGTTCTTTCTCAGTTTTATTTTTTATTTATTTGCCTGACAGTGTTTTGGTTACTGATGACGTTTGCTGCTGCTTCCATTTTGTGCTGGTGACCCAAATCCTGAATTCATAGAACATGATCCATCTTTGGTTTTATGTTCTCTAAATGTTGTCATTTGAACTCCTCTGTTCCTATGTGGATGATGCCTCCAAATCAAAGGGGTTACAAAACTCACTGAAACAAAAATGTAACAGAACAGTTTGAAGTGTTGTTTTATCATTTCTCCTTTGCTCTTTTTGTTTCCTGATGGTTTTAATCTCTTTGCAGTTGATTATGAAGAATGATACAGAGCAATTATTATCTCTGTCATTGAGTAGCACTTTAATATGTTTCTTTATTTTCACCAGTCAGTCTTGCACCAGGACTTATGTCTGCAGTTTTGTAGGTGTGTTTCATTGTTTCTGACTTTCAACTGAAATAAGGAGGTGGCAGTATTCTTTTCATTACACTTATGGGGTTTATGTTATATTTTAAAGTGTTTAGTTATTGTACTTACACTTCACTTTGAACTGGTAACTGATTGCATAAAGGTGTTGGGGATGACTTTATTAAGAATATTTGTCTTTATATGAAAGCATCATCTTTTGATTGCTGAAATGATGTTTCCTTCTCTGGCCTTATATTGAGAATTATATGCTCGATTTTAAAAGAGAACCAACATTTCAATAATAAAGTGACTGGTGGGCATTTGGAAGAGCTGCATGTTTTCTTCCCAAAGGAACAGAATGCTTCTGATCTGCTATCTGGTGCTATCTTAGTGTTTTTGGTGTGTGTGAGTCAGTTCCTGGTGGATTGTGCTGTGAATCCATTGATGCTGGAGCTAAGCTGAGGTGCTGCCCTGCCCCTGCCCTTCTCCTGGGAGTGGCCCCATGCTCCACTGACCCCTCAGTGTGCCTGGGCAGAGAGGCACCTGGACAGACACCCTCTGCCATGGTTATCTATTGTATATTGTGGTTGGAGGATGACTGTCCTGGTTTTCTTGCACTTGCTACAGTTCTGTGGTAATTCTCTAACTGACTCTGGATGATTGCTGTGAGCTTAGAGCTGGATGTGCAATGTTGTCTGGCTGTATTTACAAAAAGGCTGGATAATAGCAACAATTCCTTGTTATCCCAGTCAACAATTCTTTGTGATTCCAGGTAAAGGCTCAGGCTCAGCCAGAAGGTGCAGGTTTTACAGGCCTCTCAGAAGCTGATGGCACAACTTCCATGGCACGTTTCTCAGGGTAAGTGAAGGCTCCCTTGCACAGACACAGGTAGAACCAGGGCTGAGCTGCTGCTTCTCCTCCTGCAACACTCCAATGACCTCAGCAGAGGCATTTTCTGCCTCAGTTTTGTCAGTGCTGAGGTTGGATGGTGCTGACACGGTGAGTGAACTGGAATATAGCCTTTGGTGTTATTATTCCTGGTGTGACCTCACACCTCAGACACCCTTTGGAAATTGGGTTCTGTGGAAAACCTTCTGGAGCGTGTGCCTTGGACAGTTCTGGGATGCTGAGGCCAATAGATCTGACACAGAGTTATACAGAGGAGTGACTTTCATTACCTTTGCCCCCCTAAGATATGTTTCCTTATATTTTCCAATCCTTAAAAAGGAGTTCCCTTCTAACCCCTCAAATTCGATGGAGTACATATTTTCATTTACCACGTGTTTGAGGATAGAACCTTCCCAAAAAGCCTTTGCTGCTGGAGCTCCTGAAGCAGCAGCAGCAGCAAGCAGTGGAATCTTTTGGCCAGCAATCTGAGTGAGGTGAGGCTTTCTCTGTGGTGCTGATTTCATTAGTTACTGTTGATAGCAAAGAGTGTTAACTGGGGCACTTTGCTCACAGTCTGTACCATAATGAGACTTTTCTGACCTGTTTTAAGTGTCTCTCTCCCCGACACTCTGCTCCTCATGCTGGGTCTCCTCTGCTCTCTTGAACTCTGTGGGTGTTCTCCCTTTTGCTGAACCCTGGACGCTGTTTCCAAGCCCATGAGCAACCCTGGCATAAGGGAGACAAAACATTAAACCCATTGCAACAGTAAACATTGGCAAAGAGTGCTACGAAGTTTTGCTGTCTGCAAGTCTCATCAAATTCTGGCATTTTCCAAATGCCAGTAAAACCCAATAAAGTTTGCTGTATGCCCTGAAGGTCAACACACGCTGGCTGTTTCAAACAAAGAGTGGGTAAGAACAAAATTGAGTTTTCTTCTTTTTCACATTAAGTGTTTTTAAATTCCTTTTTCTCCTCTTCTTTTTTAATATATTTATTATATCAGATGCAGAACATTTGGTATCTTCTCTACTGACTCATTGTTCAGTGAATATGGCAGTGGACTAGAAAATACCCCAAAGACAAAAACATTTAAACTACTGACTGTGTGCTTGATGTGTATACTTGGTGACTGTTCAGTGTTGTTTACTAAAAACCAGACCAAACTACTTATAATGCAGCTTCTCAGTCTGTCTGCTTTAGCAAAATATTAACTAGCAAGAGAACATGAGTTACATTTTTTCTTCTGTGAATTATAGTGTTAATTATTGTTGATTTCAGTAGCTGCTGACACGTTTGAGAGCTCTTATTTAGAACAGTTGTAACTGGTGTTTTCTGCTGTATGTCCCTTTCAGAAATTTTATAAATTAGCAGTATTTAAAATTAAAATGCAATCCATCTTTTTTTTCAGAAGACCTGTGATTTTATTGTGGAGGGAAATGGTGCATGCCCATCAGACCTCATTGTTTATTTATCTATACTCATAAGCTTCAAAATCATGGTCACAATTATTATTACTCAGCTTCAGAAGAGATTTATTGGATAAAAAAGTCTCAACTATTGTGAAATTCTTTAAGAATATAAAACAGAAGATTCAGGATTAAAATTTTATTGAATTACAAATAATAAATCCATATTTATTTTTCTGGTATTTGTTTTCCTGCATGTGGTGATTCCAAGGTGATGAAAATAAGGAGAGCTACTGATGCTGTATTACCTGTGAACTAATACAAGAAAATCTTAAAATTCTAAATACAGTAATTTTAATTAAAGCATTAGAATGGCACAAGTTTTTGTCATTTCACATATATGTTGGTCTTCAAGTTATACTGTTTGTTTTGCTCTATAGTGAAGGTGAGATAAATTAATATTTACACCTATAATATGTACACCTATAGTTCAGAAAAAGTGGATTTGGGGAAGATTTTAGAAATATTTAACTGGTTTCCTATGTGGAAGGACTTGTCTTCTGCTTCAACAAAGCTGGTGTGTAATGCTATGGGGCATGGTCTTGTATAATTAATCTTTCTGGCTTCAGAAAGTTTAATCTGTAATTTTAGGCTCTTGCAGGTGTTTTGTAGACTGCTCTGAAGCCTATTTGTAGACTGCTCCGAAGTCTTTGTTTGGGAGATGCTGGGAAATCTAAATGTGGATGATAATCAATCTGGAAGAGCAGTTTGCTGCTGCTGCTGCCTCACAAGGGACACTCTGACAATAATCCAGATGCACTCCTGAACTAACGTGGGCTGTTTACAAGTCTGCAAGGAACCTTCACTCTGCAACTGTTTTCAGGGAGCAGAGTCAGGGACAGATGCCCCAGAAATAACTCAGCACAGGGAGTGTGTGTTGCTATGGAAGCTGTTCTGCTGCTTGGTGCTCACTGTATCATCCCATTTAGAAGAGCTTTGGAGCCAATCAAACAGCACTTTTTTCCCCCTAAAATTTGCCTCTGGGGGCAAATCCCGAGAATCGGAGCACAGTGGAAGCAGGTTGAGAATTCCACAAGCCATGAAACCGTAAGCTGTTGTGTGGTGCAGCCCCTGAGCTCCTCTGCAGGTGCTGTGCCCCGTTCCCAGGCAGTGGGAGTGTCCCTGTGCCTGTGTGAGTGTTCCCAGTGCTGAACTGCAGCTTTGTGGCCAGTTCTGCTCCAGAGTTACAGAGGAGTCTTGTGCTACTGAGGGAAACTTCTCTCTGTCGTTTTCCCAGCTACAAACTGATGTTTTTTTTCTCCCACACACTGTCTAATCTTTTTAGACTGTAAGTGCTGCTGTGCAAAACTTCTTTTGATGTTTTTGTACATCTGCTATGATGGAATTCTATTCCTAAAGTGACTGGAATATGACTAGTCAGAGCCATTGCCACTCCTTAGCCTCCTACCCACTGCCCCAAGACTTGTGCAAGATGGGAGAGAAGGACTTTTACTTCTTTAAAGATGGGCTTTTGCATATTCTACTCTGATTTTTAATGCAGCACAACTGCCACTTTCAAGCGTACTGGGGGTGGAGAATAGAAAGAATTGATTGCTGCCTTGGAGCTAAGGGAGAAAAAACAACATCATTTGGTTGTTAAACATTTATGTTCTTTTTTTTTTTTTTTTTTTAAAGGACTGTGTAATCTTTACTGTGTTCCCTTTCTCTCCATTTTTTTCCTTTGTGCTGGTTCAGAGATGAATGTGATAAACTCCCATTAGAGGGTTTACATTCTCATGATGCTGAGTACCTGCTGTTTTTCCTGAGCAGGGAATATTTGGAACTTCCCAGCAGAGGCTAGCACCAGTTTCTAATGAAACTTTAAAGTAGCTTAAGCAGTTCTGTTTTAAGTATTTGGAAGGATATTTACAGTATCTAAATAATTACTTGTGCCATATAGGAGATATTGTTGTGATGTATGTGGAGCAGACCTTATAATTAGTTCCCTAGGGAACTGAATGAAAATGTGACTCCATTCTGCACTTTCAAATAAAATGTGGCCTTGCTAATTAATCAAGTTTAAGAATACCACGAACAGTCACATAAAACTCACCATTAATGCTGGGACAAAGGTTGACAACTTTTGCTAAGAGTGCAAATGAAGGAGAGAACAGCAGTGATTAATCATTCCCCTCCTTGAAAGTGATTTTTATTTAAACCCATCCTCCCTATTATGTATAACTGCAAGCTTGTTAATGGCTTAAAACTTCTTACTGTGTGCTGTTAAGTAGTTTGGCAGATCACAAATGTTAGTTTAAGTGAGCACTTAATAACTCTGAGTGACTTTTTAAGGTGGTTAGCACAGTACAAATGCTTCCACTGTCAAGTAACATTGTGTGAGTCTGTGGCATGGACAAAATGTAAGATTTATTTTCATCAGAGCACAAATCCAAAGGCACAGTACAGCGAAGTGTTCCCTCTCTATCATTACTCCTGGCAAATTCAGCTGCAAGGGGAGAACATCTGTATCTCCCTTCTTGAAAATGTGTGAAATATCATCTCAACATTCACTTGCTCACACTTAAACTACGTGGATGAATTGTGGTTTGCAGCACAAGCAGAGGGGAAGGGAATAATTGTAACTGCAGTTCCAGTTCTTCACTGAGCCACAGCAGATTTATTACCCTGTAGCAGTAATAACCTTGCACACTGGATACAAAGGTTGTAACTCAGTAATAAGCATCCACTCCAAGAAGGGTGTTTTGTTTTCTAACTGAAGCTCTGGTGGCAGAACAAACATACTGTAAGTGCTATCCATATCCCTCACACCTTTACCATGTCAGACCAATGTTTCAGGATACCAAACTGATGTCTCATGTCAGCAAAAGATTTTTCTATGCCCCTAGCAAAACCAATACAGACTAAAAGACAAAAATTATTTTATTGTTATGCATCTAAAGCTATAGGAGCAAGAGCAAACTGGGTGCTCTGTGGTCTATATATGTGGGGTGGTCTGTGTGTGAATACATAATTCACACGTTTTCTCCATTATGGATGTGTCTCTAAGATGCACTATGTCAGCTCAGAAAGAACCGTCCAAAAAAGTCTCATGACATTTTAAACTGTGCAGCTTCCATCAGTTTCTCATGATCTTCAGTGCCTCTGTGCACGGGGCTTCACAACTCTCTGCACCTTATCAGACACTCTGGTGTTCTCAGTGCTGGAAAAGCATTCAAAATTTGTCATCTTCCACAAGCTCAAGCTGATTAAGAACTAGGTAAGTAGATGCAGTAATAGTCAAGGACGGTGCTGCCAGCTGAAATTGGATTCCACAACACATCTGCTTTCAATTAGTAGGTGCCAGGCCCTGATTACAAACCCCTCCCACCCCTCAGGCTTTGCTGCCTGTATTTAAGGCCAGTTTGATGGAGGGCAGCTCTATCCCCTCAGCCCAGGTTGCTGTGGGGAGAGCACTGAGGTGTCGTGTTGGAGACATCCCTGGTTTTGTTGGGGAGTTGCCTGAGCTTTATTTCCTCTTCTGGACTGTTTCTCTTGCTCAGTCTGATCTTGAGCCACTGATGGGACTCCCTGGCTTGACCCTGATCTGCTGCACTGGTAAGGCTGTGGTGGCAGTCCCTGCACTGTGCCTGAGCCTGGCTCCTGTTCCTGGCCAGCTCTGCTCTCCCTGCTCAGCTCCTGGGGGTGCCCCTGCCAGCCAGGGGACACTGCCTGTGCCTCCCTTGTCCCACTCAGGGCTGGCACCCCGGTCCTCCTGCTCCCTCAAGGCCCTTTGGAGCAGTGTGGGATTGTGGGAACTCTGGGAAATGTTGTGATGGGAATCAACAATTGTTTATTTCTTAATGTTTTGGAGACCTTGCATGTGTGTTAGAGACACTGTGTTTTCTGTTTCCCGGGAAGGAGTTTTATGAGGTGTGTTTTGTCCCCCAAAGCTTTTGGAACCTGAGTATATAATTCTCCTGCAGTAAGCACTGCAAACTCTGCTTCTTCCTGCCCCCTCCCTCCCCCAATCTCTGTTATATTCAGATGCTCTGCTTTTGAAGTTATAGAGAAACTGTATCTCTTAGGGCAAGATTTTGAGTACAAAATGACAGCTATTCAGAGATGCTTGGAGAGGTGGAGGATACAAATTACCGAGGAGTTAGTCGCTGGGAGTGCAGTGTGGTCCTGGATGTGCAAATGTTTGCAATATAGGCATATGGGCAGGTCAGGTCAGTCTCCTGCTATTTTCTTGTATTTACAACGTGCATTTTAAACATCAGTTTTGAATTTCACTGTTTTTACCTCCGCTTTGAATACAAACTCTCAGAGCACATAAATTTGTGCTGTATTTCTAATGGTACCAGTAGAATGATTTCTTAATGTTGGTGGCTCTAAATAGGATTTCTGTTGGTACATGACTGAGGACTTGCATTCCAACATCCAGCAGAGGTCTGTGGATGTTGATGGCCCAGTGCTGTGACAACTTGAATATTCTTCTGTATTCGTTATGAACAACATTATTCTGATTACAGTATCCTTTGTTGCAAGGGCATATGCTGCAGAAGCAATGCTTAGTTAATATAGGATTGAATTACTGTAGTTAGAAAAGATGAAAAAAGAAAAAATCTCAAATTAGAATAATTTGTTATTCTCTGTAGTAAAATGAGTGTTTATTTTTCCTGTGCAAACTTATCTTGGTAGTGTGTGTCAGTTAAATGAACTAAAAAATTCTGACAAAAAAGGGATAACTTTGTGTGATATGGCACTGCTTGACATGAGTAGGAATTTGTAACTGTGGGTTTTTTTTAAACTTTAAGCTGTGAGGATTGTGTGTGCATGAGGACACAAACTTTTAAATAAATGCACAAGGGTACAACACGAGCTATTTCTGAGAATCAGAGCCAAGCTTGGCTGAGCAGACTCACTGGCTTACACTTAATTCAGTGCAGGGAGCAGATGCTGTGCAGCAAAAGGGCAGGGAATGGAAAGAAGACTCAGCAGGCAGGTAAACAAGGCTGGGAGACACCGTGGGAGACTCTGCTTTTGAAGGAAACCTTGAACACACGTGTCCTAACTGGGAAGGTTGAGTGCCCTTTGAGGTGGAAGGGCTTTACACATCCTGACATGCCATCCTGAAGCAAAAATAATGCATGTTTGTTTTGATGGCACCGTGTCTGCCTCATCTGAGTCTTTTTCCACTTGATAGAGAATGTTCATCTCCTGTGTGGGGTGGCCTGTGTCCACTTATTTACTCAGGAGAACAGGCACTGTCTGACTCTGTAAAATCACTTCTACACGAAGCAGTGCTCAGGTAGTGATTGCTGTTCTGTTATCCCTCTTTAATATGTCTCCTTTTGTCTGAAAGGCGTGTTTACAGCAGGGAAATATGGAGAGGAGAAAAACGGTAGAAAGAAGAAGGCCAAGGCTTCACCCAGTTGAACAAGAATAAGGGCTTTGCACAGCCCCTCCTCCTTCAGTGAAATGTCTTTCTAAAAGGCATTTCACTGAAGGAGGAAGGGCTGTGCAAAGCCTTTGCTGAACCATTTTAAGGGTAGTGATCTCCTTGCCATGTTCCAATAGGTAGGTCATGTTGGTGATTTAGACATTACACTGATGTTTAAAAGGAGTGTCTGTTAAAACTGAACTGCATTTCAGATATCTTCATTTGTATCTGCTGAATTATTTCAAAATTTATTTATTTTTACTCTTCTTGGCACACACAAGTGCTACAGCTGCAGAAGAGCTAACTGGTGCCAGAATCTTCCTCCTGAGTTTCAGGGCAGAACAATGTACTGGTTTTCTATTGCACCTCTGAACTGCATGGAAAGTACTTTACCTGCACAGGAGTCCAGGAGGAGCAATACTGAGAAAACCATCGTTTTCTGTGGGTTTCTTAAAGAAAGTGAACTTGCAGAAGGGCCTTGTTGAGATTCAGAGCTTTGCTGTCGGTGACAGGGGGTATGAGAGAGGTCAGTGTGGCTGTTCCATCCACTGTGAGTTGGCAGGACTGGCAATAGGTGGTTGTAAAATAAGACAAAATACAGCTGAATTTGAGGTCACCAGTGTAGAGTGTTAGGATCTAAGATGTTTTGAATCTATTTGCAGATAAAATATTCATGTGAGGCTTGTATGGGATCCAATTCAGTTTTACTGTCAAGTGCCTGAGGAGCTCCCACCAGGAGCCAGGCCACTGCTTTGGGCCATCCCAAATTCCCATGGTTGTTAAATTAGTGTGAATTCTTTTTTGTCATTGTTGTCATATAACAAGTTGGTTGGTTTTTTTTTTTAATAAACATATATTGGGTAATTCATAGTTATTTTAGTCTTTTGTGTAACCAGAGGGTATAATTAGGTCCTGTTTGTGGCACTGTATTGGATAGTCAGGGAAAAATCATTACATATACTGTAAAAAATTTAAAATCTCCATAAGAAGGGAAGGTGGCTTGCATGGGATTTTTGTTTTCTAAATTGAAATGAACCTACACCAACAAAGTATTTTTCCCTACGTCTTTTAAAGCATGGGGAGTGTGCACAGGGCTGGTAAGATTAGCAGTAGAAACTTATGTATCCCAAGTTAGCAATCTTCTTTCTTCCCTCCATTAAGAAAAGCTGAATTTCTCTTTCAGAGTCTCTAAAGATAAATGCAGTCTTTCATGCCAGGTTTCAGCCCCTGAAAACCTTTTTATTTAGTAATAAATCCACTGGATAAGAGGTTTACAAGGAAAGTGCTGACACAACCTTAACCATCCTGGCACAATTAGTTTAGCTGTAGGTTTGTTGTAATCCCACAACAATAACAGCAAATTGTCATGTCAAACAAACCCCGTCTTTCCTTTGTATGGTGCAGCCCCTGGATCGGAGCTCTTTACGTGTGATTATGTGAAGGGCATCCAGCTTGTGAAGTGCTGCAGTAGAGATGCTCTGAGAGGAGAGTGTCAGCCAGAGACAATGCTCAGAATAAAGAGATACCCCATGCATGGATTTACTGCTCGAAGGGCTAAGTAGAGTTTCTCTGTTTGTGTTTTTTTTTTTTTTTTTTAAACTTCTTTCAGGGCTGAGAAAACAGTTCTGTATTTAAGATAAATATTGACCAGACTCAGTCCTTTTATATCCTTGGTATAATAACATGATGTAATAAGTGGGCAACAGTGACTCTTCTGTCTTTGACCTGCACTAAGAACAAATAGAAATATTGCCTTTAATTCTGGTGTAATGGTTTAAGCTGTTCATCACCACCATGAGCAGAAACCAAAAGGGGCACTAAAATCTTTTTGCTGGGAGAGTAGAGGGAGAAGATGACTGAAAATCTACTAAATGTGTTTATGACTCCTTCATTTCATCAGTCTCAGATATTTAATATATCTTGATACACTGGGACCCATATTTCTGAAAGACTTGTAGAGGGAGTGTCTTTGTGACAGAGCAACACACTGAGGTTGAATTGAACTGAAAGGGGTATATTTTTTACTGTTTTATAGAAGCAGCATAAAAAAACTGGGATGGAAAAAAAAGGGGGGCAAAAAATAATATATTACTGTAGAAAATTAAATGCTGTTCTGTGAAAAGAAATGGAATCCTTCTGTCTGTAAAATTTCTTGGCTTACCATTACTATAGATATAAAACATAGGAAAAGTTTGTTTTTCTGTGAGGGAAGACAGAAACAAATTGATACTCTGAGTACTTAGCTAAATGTTCTTTGACTCCTCACTTATTTCAACTTTTCTGTATCCCTTGTTTCCTTTCAGACATCCCATTAACATTTGTCTATATTCAGTAGGATCTGAGCTGGAATCACTGGTGCCCTGCTTGCTGCCTGAGTAATCCCACCTGTCTCATTAGCCATGAATAAATGAACCTTCAGGACTGGGCTTATATCCCAAAGTAACTTTCAGAAAAAAAGGAGCTCAAAATATCTTTTGAGTTAAATGAATTCCTTTCAAACAGGAGTTTTTTTTCTTGTATGATACATCATGAAGGGGCCATTTTGGGATCAGAATAATGTTTTATCTTAATGATCAAAATGTTCCAAGGGTTTATATACATGTATGTGTATATGTGTATTTATATATATATATATTTGCAAGTTTCCAAATGCTTAGAACCTTTAAAAGCACTCTCTGCAGACTGAGAAATGTGTGGCTGTTTTGAACTATTACTTTGTTGTCGTTTTGGGTCAGATTCTCCAGTGATCTTGGATCAGACCATTAAGTTGACTCCAGTGAATCTGCACTAGTTTGTAACAGCTGGAGATTGCCTGGTTTTGCACTAACAGTGAGGCAAATAAAAGCTGAGCTCCCTTCTAATGCCTGTGAAAAAACCCTAATGTTTTTCCTCTGGTGGTGGGGCTCTGCAATTCTTTAGGAAACAAACTGAACAGCCAAAGAACTGTGCTGAGTGACATCGATTTATGGATTCCCAGCCAAGTTTTTCTTGAGCAATGATCCTCTGTTCTTCAAGAAAAATTCCCTTGGTAACTTTGGCTTCTTTTGTGGGGAGCAGGGTAGGAGATATTGCCCAGGCACAGAAGGAATTTCTGGATGGATAAGGTCTCATGATATTTCTTTTTAAAAGTGGATGCAATTGTGTGGTCTGAAAAAAATGTGGGACACTTCAGGTTTATTCAAAAATGAATTTATCTGTGAACTCTTCTGCGTCTCTCACAGAAATGCCAGTTTGTAAACCAGCAGAGCCAGCAGAATTTTGTACTTGTTTGCACTCATGCCTCATTTTTCTCTTACAAGTGTAATTTTCCAAGTGAACAGTGTCCTTTTAGATGAGCAGTGTTAGAGAGTGAAAGTAGAAACTTTAGCTAGTATGGGAGAGTCTTACTCCTTCAAGTGTATGGGAAGTTAAAAGAAAACCCTATAGAAAGCACATGTTTTTCTGCAATAATGCAATTTTAAAGACCAGTGTCTTGACCAAACTTCCAGTAGCTCCTTGTCTGCTTAGACTCTTTTCAAAAATAAGGGAACTGAAAATTGCTTTGTTCTGGTTTTGCTTCTGGAGCAAAATTGTGTTCCATTGCATGGCTGTGCTTCATTAAACTGCTGCTCTGTTTTACCCTGGAGATAGTTTTGTGTCTGTGCTGTGTGAAATGATCCCTGGTTATTACAGAGCAATTTAACAAAGATTTGTAACTGTTACCTCTGGTTTACTGTTAGAGAAAGTAGTGTGCAGAGTTTTGTCTGCCCCACTGCAGGATTTACTGGGGCTTTTCTTTCTATTTCTCTAAAACTTTTCTTTCCCTGCTTCCTACACATGAAAGATACTGAATTTGATAACTGAAGAAACATCTTTGGGAAGAGCTGGAGGAGCTTATCTCTTATTTCAGATTATATGTGCCCAATACACAGTTCTCCAGTTCATGGCAAGGCAGTGGCCATTGATGTTGAGGAAGATCTATTTAATGCAATATTGTTGGCATTTCCTGCAGCTTTGCAAATCTATCACTCCTAAACTATTCTGTAGTGTGTAGCTGAAAGTTTTTTTATAGACAATGATGTGGAGATTCCTTTTGCTGTAGCCATATTTTAAAGAAGAACCTTGTGCCTTCTGCCCCACGTTCAAGTATCCAGTTATAAAAAATACAGATGATGATGTTTCTATGGTTAGAGAGGTAATGATTTAAATAAGGGGCTGAAGTCAAGAGAGCTGTGAGATTAATTAGAAAGTAAAAGCAGTGATTCTGCTATGCCTGCATGGTCTCCTTCTGTTGTGTGTATAGTGGGTAACAAATTTACATCATTTTTCATTCTTAAAGAAAGGTTGCAGATAACTATTATCCTGCTCAAATTTGAGTGTTTTTAGCCACAGCTATGTCCCATACACTGAAATGACAGGATGATGAAGGAAAAATACCTGTAATTTCTAATCACTTATTTGAAAATAGCTGAATGTAGAATTCAAGCTCTTTAATGTTTTAAGCCTTTATTCACATTTTTCTTGACTTCTGCCTTCTTGACCCAAAATGGAGCACCGATATGCTAGAAAGAACTCTAAAATTGCACAATTTAAAAAATACACACTTTAAAAAATAATTCTCCACCTACTGTGTGTATTCTTTGCACTTTTTCCAAATGACAATAGAATGTTATGACTGCAGGGAAAACAAAAAAACCAACAGTGATTCATCTTCAGTAATGCAGGTGAAGGTCACCCAGAGTTCTCTCCTGCATTCTGAGTAACCACACAACTCACAGAACAACTCAGATTGGAAGAAACCTCAGGGTTTAAAATAATTTTGGTCTTGGATAAGAAGAAGGTGTCTCAGAACTGGTTTGGGAGGCTGGTGGTGTTTTCAGTTGGTTCCTACTTCTCATCCTGTTGAACGAGCCCTTCCCCCTAGTCTATGGGTTTTAGCAAACAGCCCTTCCAAACAAAGCTCGCATTTTAATTGCACAAAGGAATGCAAAGAAACAGGTGGGCAGGCAGGTGTTTCCCTACTATAAATTTTTCTGGTGGTGGGTGATTCACTTGCACTCCTCTCCGTGTCAGTAATGGATGCTATATATAATTCCTGGGTGACAGAAGGCCACCTGCCTCGGAGCTGCTGCATCTCCTGGAATGTATCCTACAAAACAGCCACCTCTTGCAGCAAAACTTCAGTTCACTTGCTCTGAGGTTTATTGTTTAGACCCGAAGATTCTCAGTGTTTAGGATATATGTAAGTTTATAAATGAATCCATTATTAGTGCCACATAGACAGTGACCTAAATTCAGATCAGAGTGGGACCCAGTGCTGTGCAGTTTCTCAGAATTTGTTAGATTTCATAGGAAAAGTGTAAGACAATATGATGATATATATGGTAGAATGACTGCTTATAGTTAATCAATATGCTACTTGAAAGTGTATTTTCTATATGTAAAAAACAGTAATTGAAGCTAAATGGTAATTGAGTTTAAGTGGGCATGCTGTCAAAGGGGATTTGCAAGCAGTCACAGCCAAGCAGCCACTTTGCTTGCCAGAACTGAGAGAAGAATGAAGTGCTGAGGAGTTCATGGCCCTCCATCCAGCCCCTCAGTCGTGGGAGTCATCCCACTGTGTTTCCTTGGTGGCCACCAGCACAGTGTCCCTGGTGTGTGATGGCTTTCAGCTCCTGCCTGTGCCCTGCCCTGAGGGGCACACTGAGGGAGTTCAAACACTGCCCTGCCCCCAGCCCTACCTCCAGAGACCTGTTTCATCTCTTCCCTTCAAATCTAGTTAAAGCTCTGCCAGTGATCCCTGTGGAGTCCTGTGCACAGATCCTTTTCCCTCTTGGACACAGATGCACCCCGTGTGCTGTCAGCAGACTTGTTGTGGGAACTGCTCCATAATCACAAACCCCAAAATTTGCTGCTCACACCAGGCTCAGAGCTGGGTGCTGATCTGCTGGCTCTTCCTCTTTCTTCCTTCAGCATTCCCAGCAACTGGAAGGACAGTAGATAAGCTGATATTACTACTTTATTTCCATAGATGTTCTGAGGCCTAAATCTCTGTTTGAAAAGTGCTTTTTGATTTGCCTTTGAAAGAATTAAACTGTTCTGCATGGTGAGAGGGAAGCTGGAAAAGTTCCCTATGATTCTGATAGTTGCCTTCCTACTGAGGACTCAGCTAAACCTGGTGCAGAGCACCACTACTCAAACTGCTAAAGCTCTTTTCCTTGTTACTCTTAGTGAATCACAATCTTTGCTTTATGCTTCTTTTTACAGGAGCACTGGCAGAATTTGAAGCAACAACTACTTCAATGGGATGTAATGAGCAATTAATGAGCAACATAATATCTGTGGTGTACATGGGAACAGCATGTCAGTGCTCCTTTGTTCCCATTCTTATCTTCAGCACCTGACCTACAATCAGGATTTTTTCATGCTTATCCACAGTACTATTATTTTAGGCAAAGCCTCATCGTCCCTTTCAGCACAGAGAAAATTGATTGCATGAAGAGTTACTTGAAAAGAGAATAATGTGCTTTCTTGACAGGAGTGGTTTCTTCGCTCTCCACCTGTGTTGACAGCAGTGACATTCTTAACCAGTTTTTTCAGTCTCGTTTTCTCAGAGTAGTGCCTTTTATAAACTGAATGTTTCCTTTCAAGCTGGAATGTCCTGAACTCTGCAGTAGGGTTTGCAAATGTGTGTAGTCCTGAACCTTCTTCAACTCCTGTTGGCTTTTGGAGTATTCCATAGGGCCCATGTTCCAGGGTACTTTTGAGTTTCCCTTTCCTGGAGAGTTCTGCTGGGACAGCTCTCGTGGTTCTGCCAGCGTGTTCCCATGGGAGGAGGTGGCACTGATCCACCTCCACTCCTTGGCTTTCCATGGCAGCTGCTTGCTCTGTGCTGAGCTGGGCAAGGAAAAAGGCACTGGTCTGGTTTTGTGTGGAGTAAGAGTCAGAAAAGTCTTTTTCCATCACCAGAAAACTCTAAAGAAGAAAAACAGAAGCTGGGAAGAAATGTTTCAGATGGAACTTTGTTTCAATAATTCAAGATTCTCAGAGCTATTTATTCTCATTCCCCAAATGATGTTTGTCTTGAGAACTCAGGGGAATCAGCCAGCTTCACTGTAGCCTCAAGGTGTATTAAGGATAGTATTCAAGAGCAGTAACTGCACTGGAAATCAGGAAGCAATAAAACTCAACTTATTATAAATTTTTTTAAAATTTGCATTTCTACAACATCAGAAGTTTGTTTTTAACAGGGATGAAACCATATTCAGTCATGAACTTTAACATTCCTGAGAATTCTGCTTTAGTAAAAGATGTATAAATTAGTTCATTATGAGTACATAGACTCTATTTCTGTACCCCAGGACAATAATGTGAAATCTATTTCATAGATGATTGATGTTAGTACTCAGATATTGATAAAGTTGTAATTTACCTATAACAGAGAGAAAAAAAATCTCCCCAAATAAACTCAGGGAGATGAACAGGCAGAGGCATGCAATTTGGAGGAGAACTGTCAGTCCTTATCCAAAGGAAAGCTTGCTGCCATTTGTATGTTTATATTTTGTCTGTTCTCGTTGTAATTATGTGACTTTGCTTATTGTAGTTCAGTTGTGTGTGTCTGGAGGGTTGGAAACTCATGAGCCTGGAGAGCAAATGTTCTTTGGGAAAGGACTTGGCCAGTCTTGTGTTTGCTTTTCAAACGTAATGGGAGGACACTGAGAAGATGGTGAGAATGAGCAACAGACCATGCAGGTTTGCAGAAACTGAATTTAAACTAGAGGAGTCTGTTTGTATTAAGTTTTGCTCTCAGGGAGCACGAAGGCAATGGGAACTAAAATAAACTTAATCCCAGTGTCCTGAGACCTCCTGGGTCTCTTCAGCTCACCGAAGTTTAGTTTAATTGTTTATGTCAAGCTTTCTGTGCTTACCATATGCTTTTGTCAATCCTCCCCTGATACAATTATAGAAAACAATGCTATTTTGCTTTTCATGTGTGGAAGGTGAAGCGGTGAAAGAAGCCTGTGTGGAGACAGGGTTTATATCCCTAATCCACAATAGTCAGCTGGCTTTCCCTGCGTTAAGAGATTGCAGGAAAAGATTTGTGGCAGTTCAAGCCGTTGTGCCTCCTCTAATTTCCCTGTTCCCATTCCTCATTTCTGAGTACCATGAAAACCTCTGGTGTTTTTCCTTGCAGAAGCAGCCGTATCTTATTTTGAGCCAATCTGTTCTCAGTAAAGTCCTCTTTCATATCTGATAAAATTTTCCTGCTGTGTTGATCTATGGAGCTGAATTGCTGATTTGATAAACTGTGATGAAAAAGTAATTTGTCTCTCTGAAATAAAGGTTAACTGCCTGCCAGATTTCACTGTTCCAAACAACTGTTCTTTGCCTAGAGAAAAATGAGTTAGGGGAAAATTGAAACCTGTTAAAAGCATCTTTCCCTCCCGTTAATCATAAGGCTTAACAGGTTTTGCTAAATGTGAGTTGTTTCTTCCCCGGGTGAGGTCAAATCTGAGTGCATAGATTCAAATCAAGAATGATCTCCCCTCAGTAACTCTACCAAAAAGAGTGCAGAGTTGGTGTTCCCTCCTGAGGTGAATGTTGGTTGAGTGTCTTGGACAATGCATTGCTTGGAGAAGCTGAAAGGCACCCTGTGAAATCCTCCTTGGCCCTGGGTGGGCTGATCCAGGCAGGTCATGCAGACACCCCAGCTGACCGTCCTGAGATGATGAAGCAACAGCAGTGCCTGTTCCCAGGAATTACCCTGGAGATGGGGGACTTGCCCAGGTCCCAAAGGCAGGTCAAACAGTCCTCAGGAAGCAGTTTATTGACTTACTGCCATACCTGAAGGTGTGTCCTAAATGTATTCTTTCAAACTAATAGCACTTGGAAGTCATTCAGCACTTGCTGCATTGCTGGATTTCACGCAGAGAAAATATTCTTACAATTTAGTCAGGAAATAGCTTTGAAAGCTTGTTTATTTTTCTGATAAACACAGGTAAAGAACCACTTATATAAAAAAAATTCCCTTGCAAAGGGAATATGCAGAGTTGTGCTGATAGGGAAGGACTTAACATTATAATTTTTTGGAAGTTTGCATATAGAATATTAAATAGTATTCCTATTGCAATACATTATTTTTAGCTTCAGTTGTAGGTTGAATAATGTCTAGTAGTTGTCATACATTTGTCACTTTATAGCAATAGCTTGTGTGTCTTAGGCATTAGTGTGCGTTTCATTTAAAGACTAATAATTTGTAAAGTATTTTGAACACTTCTTTTTGAGCAGGAGTTAAATGCTGACATTTAAAAAACCCATTTCAGCACAGATCAGGAGCACGCAAGGTAAAGGTTATATTGGTCAGCACAGACAACTTTTGATTCATTAGAAACTTGAAGGCAGAATAACAACCGCTAGAGTTTATCAAGTAATCGATTAATTTTGGTGATAAACATGAAAGAAAATCTTTATGCCACAAGCAGTTTTGTCAAGTAGCTTGGAAAGGCTGTGTTTGATAGATAGAGCCTTCGGGGAGAACCTGAAGGGAATCAATTGTTGTCCTGACTAGAACTTAGCGTGAGCTCCTCATTAAGCAACTCGACTCATCACTAATTCTCAGCACTCCATCTGCCTTTGCTTCACGTTCTTGTGGCACCTATTTTTTCACTCTAATCACCTACAACAATTTGAACTGAGTATTTAATATCCAAAATAATTGTCCCAAGAGATAATAGGTTTAGGTTTTTGTTCCAGAAATGTGTATTTGTCAGCCAGAAGCAAAGAGATTTTAGACAGGGAAGGGAAAAGGCTTGTTTACACTTTAACAAAGACTTTTCTTATTGTGTCACTAGCGAGTCACCACTCCCACTTTGTCACAGCTGCTCTGAGGGCAACACCAAATCTCTCACAGCTGATTGAAGGGGGACAGGCCTATGCTTTGTCTGGTGGTACCATAAGGACAAAAACATTTGTTGCATTTTCTTGTCATCCATCTTTCTGTAAACAACCTTTAGAAATTAATTATGCTTTTCTGATCCTTTGGGTTCAGCTTATTGTCCAGAAACAATCTGGGATTCAGTGTAAGGGATTACGACCATCTAGGCTGGGAATATCGAAAGCAAATAAATGAAGAAAAGCAGTTACTGGTAAAAATTATGCAAAGCTCTAATTATGCACATTATGTATATATTATACACAAGATAGGTCTACAAATATCCAGCTCTTCTGTGAATTTAAATGTTTTGTTATTTGGGTATTTTTATTTTTTGAGAGAGAGACAGACTGAATTAGACAACAGTACTTTGGTTTTTCTCTTCTGGACAAATCTTTTGGCTTAGGACTCTCAGCTGCCTCAGCCATTTTAGTTTACCAAATAGATACCGAGGAAAATTTTGCATTTGTCAATAGTAAATGTGAGTTTCGAATTCCCACATTCTATAAATCACCTCTTTATTTTGAGCTTAGCTTGGAAATTTTACCTAATGTTCACATTTCACGTTATTGTCTGTGCATTAGCAACCATTGATTTTCAAATCAAATCTTCCTATTGATAACAACATGCCAAGCATCTCTGGAAAAGGAAAAATCAGCAAGGATCATTAGATTAATTTTTAATGTCAGTTGGGATGGAAAGCTTGGAGTAAATTTCTGACAATACCTCGTTATTTTGAGATATAGGACTCTGAAAATTTTGTGTCACAGATAATATTTTGTAAACTTTTGCTGAAGTGGCCATAGCTGTAGAGGGTATTGTGGAGAACATTTGTTTTGTTACTCATTCTCTGCCCATAATGCTGGGAATGCCTGGAGAGGCAGAAGATGTATCTGGGGAGGGGAATAGGAAGAAAAATATGAAGAAAAACTTCAAGCTGCCTCTTCTTGGTAATCCATTTGACTGAGATCTGTGAGAGATGATTAATATTTACCCACTGTTAGCAATAAGCAGCATAAGCAGTGGAACACCAGCTAAGATCTCCAGATGCTCCTGTTATGCTTTGGTGTAAGTCAAAACTGGCTCAGCTAAAGGCAGTTTGAATTGTGCCATGAAGAGGAGGCATTATCTTACCTGAACACGTTATGTCTGTGACACATCCATTCCACACTGACAATTCACCAGCACAGCTACTCTTGGGCCATTTATTTGCCAGGAGTTCTTTCATTCCCTGGATTCATAAGGATTATCAATGTACTCGCATATGGAGTTCATCTCAGTCTCCTTTTGCTTTCATTTGTATTAAACACAGTGGGAGATCTACAGCAAAAATCAAACTCTCCTTCTTTCTAGAATTTCTGTTGATATTAAGAGGAATGTAAAAAAATCAACGACTTTATTTGGGGGGAAAAGTAAAATCTCCCTCTGTTTTAATGAGGAATCCACATAAGAGGAGTTAAATTGTCTGCCTTGGTGCGCATGTTCTGTATGGATGTTAGAAAGACACCATATATAGAAATTTCAACTTTATGTTCAGAAGTTACATCACAGAGCAGTTAAAAAGAAATTAAAGAGGGAGAAAAGTGGTGGTGTCACCTCTTTATTCCCTGCCTTCCTGAATCTGGATGTAATAGGGAGCAATTTTGTGTCTGGCTATGAACTGGCTGGGCTGTCAATCCCCAGAAATGGGGTATAGTGTTCTTCGTAGCTAGCCTTACTTTTGCCTTCCTTTTTTTTTTTTTTTTTTTTTTTTTTTTTTTTTTTTTTTTTTTTTTTCAGGAGTTTCCTCTCTTTTACTTTTTCTGCTGGGCACAGATTTCACAGCAGTGTTTGTAATTTTATAAAGGCTGAGCTGTACTTGAGGGTGGTGATTTATTACAAAACTTACTAAAGTAAGAGTTAGGAATGAGTTGGAAAGGTCCAAAAGTGATCAGTAAGGGGAACGTGAGCAGACCACCTACAAGATACTGGAGGGGATTTGAGGCAGCATCTCTGTGGCTGCACTGTTAAAATTATAGCTCATAAAACCCTTGTTATGGCCAAAAAGAGTCCAGTAAGCATTCTGGAAGTAAAGATGATTTCTCAGTTGCAATTACATGTTGTGTAAATTGAACACAAACTTCAGAGAGATTTTGATGTTTGCAGTCCCATTGTGCAGCACAGATGAGGTAAGAATATTGAACCCACAGCTGGCCTTTGTAGGTGACAATTTTGTGGCAATAAAGAAATGAAACCACCTTCTGGGCTCAAGTGAGGAGTGACCTACATTGCCACTCTTAGCTAAGTGCTCACTGAAGACAAAACTCTGGAATGGTTATTCAGCACCTGAAATACCTCAGTAAAGAACTGAGACACTTTCTACAGGCCCCAAATGCACAGGGGTGCTGCTGAGACTGCCCAGGCTCATGTTTTGTGCAGGAAATCCAGGCCAAACTGAACAGAACTGTCCTGTGCTGGGAGCTGAAATAAGAAAAACAAAACAGCTGTATGTTCACCTGGACTGGGAGCCATAATACAGTCTGTGTAGATTAATACTTAGCAAGAGATCCCCCAAGTCCCTGTACATTGATGGGAGTAATTGTTTGACACTGACAGTGGGAACAGCAGCTCTAAAACAGCCGTAACCAACAGCTGTGCCTGCTCAGCACTGCAGGATGCACAGTTACCTGCTCTGCCGACCCTAGAGCACAGAAAGGAAGCTGGGCTGGACTCTAACCCACAGGTTACTTATGGCAGAGATTCTGTGACAGTAAAGACCAGGCATTTTTTGCCTCTCATCCTATTTTTGACAGCTAGACAAGAGAACAGTCATGGTGGAATTGTGTCTTTAGAAAGGAAGGGCAGTGGTAAGGAGTGTTTGGACCTGTTTAACCCTGCTGCCTCAAATCCCCTGCAGTATCTTGCAGGTGCTCTGCTCACCTTCCCCTCACTGATCACTCAGGAGCTCTTGGACCTTTCCAACTCACTCCTGAGCCTCGGGCACAACACCTTTAGTTCTCAACAGCACATCCCCAACAACAGAGTTAACCTATTCAGTGCCCCCCACCAGATCCTCTGTTCTAGGGCCCCAGCTTCCCTTCTATTTTAGTTCTCCCTGGCACAGTGAAACTCCTGTCAAGCCTTTTCACTGCCTCCAGATCCTCAGTTTCTTCTACCAGTTTTACCAGCTCCCCTGTTGCATTACCAGTCTTCAGTCATAATTTGCACTTTTCAGTTCTGGCCCCACTACCCGCCCCTGCACTCTGTGTTGAAACATGGGCTAAGCTTCTGGGTTCTGTGGTGGTGGTTTTTGTCATTTGCTTGTTCAAAGAACAAAATCTTTGCTGTTGGGAGTGGTTATTGGAAACTCACCTCAGCAGAAATGCAAGGTGTGCACAGGAGTCTCGTTCGTGCTCTCTAATTTATGTGAAAACTGAAATTCTGCTCTTGTAATTTATTTTTTTAGTTTTTGCACCTAATTTTGTTATTTCGGTTTTTGGTATTTTTTAGCAACAAAGTCATCAAAATACTCTTTCTAATGAAATACAGTTATCAAAAAAATATAGAAAAAGCTACAAACATGATTTAAGTCAAATAAATGCAGCTATGTTATAGTGTAAATTTAAACGTAACATTTAATTTAGTGTAACAGTACTGTGGCTGCTCTGATCAAGATTTGGAAGTAATTTTTGGGAGAAATATTTTGTTTCTCAGCAGAAGCTGGCAGAATCCAGTTCAGAAAGTTGTAATTGGCCCTCCAGTATAAAATGCCAGTTTGCTTCACTCTCTCCTCAATATAGGCCAAGACTGTGTTTTTATGTGCCTGCCAAGCTGAAGTCTCAAGGAATAGATTTACATGGAGCATTAACTGCAATATGTAGCTAGGAAGCTGTGCAATAAAAGAAAGACATACTGAAATTCCTGCAAATTACAGACCTAATCCACTTCCTGGGTGACTCCAGGGAGCTCAACTATAAAGGATATATCCTCATCTTAGCAAAAAATAGATGAGCCCCTATGTATCTCTGGTAATTAATGAGCAGAAAAAACCCTGAAGGTTCAACTGAAAGAAGGCAAAATTGCAGAGAGCAGAGTGGGGAAAGCAGGATTTCATGTGTAGAATGGAACAACTAATTAGCTTTTATTTTCCATAGAAAATAAATGTTTCATCTTGCAGGGAAGTGCTTAAGTGGTAGCTGGCCATTGATACAAGAGAGGAATTGGTTTGTTCCTCCTGAGTCACCGAGTGTTTTGTTACCACACTGAACGTGTTGAGAGCTACTCAGAGGGAATTAATCACGTCCTGAAGGGAAACCAGGCTACAGTGAGCAAAGGCAGCTGAGAGGCACAGGGAATCCACTGAGCTGAGGGAACCTTGAAGGGAGTTTTAGAAGTTTCCCCCCTCTCCTCAAGCTGTTTTCAGTCCTGCAGAATGACAGTGAATATACTTGGCATCTCGGGCTGCTCCTTATTAAAAAAAGTCTTGGTTTGTCTGTGCTGCCTCTTGGAAATGGCCACCAAATACCTCAGACAAGAAAGGACACCCTCAACCCTTTGTGCATTGGTAGTTTCAGGTGTAGATAATGGAAGCAATTGTAAGTCATGCATTAAAGAATGCCCTGGAACAAGGCATTAATGCTGGATTGTGCAGGGGGGTATTCAGATTAATGGAATTTTACAGTGGATTTGTGACAGGATACTTGGGAACGTGTGTGCACATGGAGACAGATTTGGTTTCAGTAATATTTGTTGTGATGCAGTGACTACTCTCCCAAGAAGGCGTATCATATGAAAGAGAGCACTCCTTGTTATTCATTCAGTAAACTTTGACTGCAGCCTATTGCAGTGTTATGGGGAGGTCCACTCATACCACTGAAAATATTTGTACCTTCAGGAAGAACTTGTATGTTTTTTTGATTTATACTGATGGAGAGACAGGCAGCTTTGTTCCATACTTTAAACTTGTAATGAATTCTTCAAATTCTGGAACTAGTAAGTGATCAGATTATTTACTAATCAATCTGTAAATGTTTTCCCAGAATTGTGCCTCAATTGTATGTTATTAATTGATGAGACATTGCCATGGCTGGACAGCTTGCAGAAGCAGTTGCCAGACCAGACTAATGATGGTTTTTGTTTTGTTTTGAAGCAATGCCATTAGTCTTGGGATGAGAGGCCATTTCAAAGTATATTGTTAGGCTTAAATCTTCAAAAATAGGTTTAATTGTGGTTTTGTATAGGCAATTCTTCAAATTAAATTTCAGGTTGACATGTTACTTCTTTAAAGCTTTAAAACTTCAACTTACATTTTGCTGAATTTATTTTTCTTGAATATGACTTAAACATGTGTGTGTTACCTAAAGATGTCAGAAGTGCTATAATTATATTTCATCAAGTGTAGCTTAACATTTTAATAGGTAATGTCTAGGGCTGATCTGTCAACGGATCTTTAAAATTTTGAAATGAATGCTCAAAATAAGAAAACATGCCACGTGAAGCTAATGAATCATTTCTATAAGGCAGGGGCTTGCTAGGAATGCCAGAGAAGTATTCCCCTTAGAAGGCCCTCTGTTATATTCTGGAGTAGGTGGTTTTGATTTCAAGGAATGAGAAAAGCCCCCACACTTCCCTTTGACCTCCTGTTGGGGCAGAGCAAGGCCAGCCCTTTGCCAGCAGTGCCTAACGTGACCTTAGGCTGAATCAGTGTAGATTCTACAGAAATATAATTAATTGCATTACATTGAAGTTACCCAACAAGTCCTTTAAGTGTATAATCAACAGCAGTGATTTTGACAAGTTTATCCATCACTTTACAAGACAATTCCTGATTAAATAAGAAAGGGACCTAATCTTTGTAATACAACATGAATCATGTGTCCTGCTCACCAAGAGAGAGGAGCCATTCAATTTTCTGCAGCTGTGCCACTGCCAGCCACTGTTTATGAAGCACCACAGCATCGCTTGCAGGGAATCAAGAACCTGGCTGGAGATTGCACATCAGCTTGTCTGGGCCGGGAGAGCAAGGGGAGACTCTTGTGCCTGAGTTCACTCCTTCTGCCAGGTGTGTCTGCACTTGAGGAGAGGGAGTGAGCAAAGGGGACTGGCCAGGGGACCCTCCTTTGCTCTGGGAGCAATGGGGACAGGGAGATGTCCTGGCCTGCACCAGGAGGGATGTCCATGGGTATGGTCAGGGCACAGCTCCCACAGCCCACGTGCAGGGCATGGGCCTGTTTATGTGGGCTTGTAACATAGAACAGATCTGTATGTCTTATTAAACACTAATACAGAGATTCAGTCCAGAGAGGAGCCCATAATGATTAGACCTTCTTATCTTTTTCTTCCTCTCTCTCTTTCAGGCCTTTTTCTCTTAATTGTGTTAATTGTCCCTTTTTGTTTCTAATTTGGTTACTGAATTCTCACTGTGGACCAAACCCTGGTGTCCAACACTGCACCTTAGTGGTTTCATTTATTCAGGATTAGACTTAAAGAAGCTTTGAAGTCCCCTGCATGCGGGTGGTAAATTCTTGTGTTTGGAACAGCATATTTGCAAAAGGTATCAAGAAGATGCTTAACATCTGACTGAATCTACAAAATTGAATGAAACAAGTGAAAACAAAGCTGAGAGCCAAATCTTGTGCTGCAGGACATGGATGAAGCTTCTAACAAAAACCAGCCTTCCAGTGAAGAGACGTTGCTTATATTTTAGAGGGGGGTACTTTCAGTGCTGGCATCTGGCTTGTTTCTACAGAGAGGGAGGCCCAAACTGTTCCAATTTATGTGCCGTAGGTTGTCAGCAGGGTGCATGAGGAATATATTTTTTTAGGTAAAATCTCATTTCCTTTAAATGTATTCCTTTTGGTTGTAGCTGTGATTTACTGAATATTTCTGAATACATTATTGTGTTTTTATTAAAGAATAGAAAATAGTTTCCTGCTGTTTGTGCATTACTTCTGGTGGTTTAATTAATTGTCTAGACTAAAGGTATGATGTAGTTCTTAGCTCAGACATCTCCTGTAGCTAAAGGCATGCATTTCTTGAAGGGATTAAATAGCTATGAATGCCGGGGAACGAATGGACTTTGGAAATCTCCCAAAAATTTCTTGTGTAATGATTTTTGTCATGGTGAAAGCTGCAGCGGGTTCCAGGCAGAAAAATTAATCTCTATTTCAACACAGCCAAACAATTCCTGAATAGTTCTGTTGATGTTCCACTTCAAGAGCAAATTTCTTGTAAATATTTGTTTTGTTCTCAAAGTTTGGAGCACGTTCTAGTGAGCATAGCCATAGTCACCCTGCCAAAAGCTGGGAATTATGGACTGCTCAGATCACTTGGGACACTAATGGAAATATTCTACTCATCACATGAACTGCATGTGTTGCTGTATAAACACAGTCAGGCTTGGAGCTCCCTGTGAGGTTTGGTACAGATGTACAGTGGAAGGGTCCTGTTGCTGAAAACTTCGAGTAAATGAGACTCAGGGATAAAATAAACAGTGATAAAGTACAAGAAATACTAGTATTTTATATATGGAAGACAAAGATTTATGGAAATCAAAACTATATTTGGGGTTTTAAGCTGGGAGGCTGCCTGCAGTTAAATGAATCATTTATTGTTCTGATGTGCTGTTGTATGAAGCAAGAGGAGTTAAAAATGGGTTCCTCAGTAAGGGTGACAAGTGAGAGCCTGGGGGAGACCCTTTGTGACACTGTGAGTTTTATTGTCTGTGTTGCTCTTTGATTTCCTGCACCAGCCTTGGACTGGCCTGGGTTTGTGTTGTGGGACTCAGTGGGTGGGAGATCATCTCTCTGCTGTCCTGGGCTGGGCTACAGATGGATCCTGCAGTGGAACTGGGCTCACTGCTGGATTGTAAACCCTGGGGTGCACAGAGGCACTGGCTGGGCTGCCCTGCCTGTCAGTGCTGCTGCCTCCTGGCTCTCTGGGATTTTACGGACAAAGAACAAATTTTAAAAGCTCTCCTCTGCTCTCCCTGCTCTCCCTCTTGCCCCATTTCAGCCAAGCAAGCAGATCAAATGTTGAAGAACTAATCCTTCCATACTCATTGGGTATTTCCAAATACATTTTGGACATGTTGGGCGATAGACTCCTGCTGAGTTGTAGTTACAGGTAGTGCTTATTCTAAACTTTCAGTGCTGTTGTTGAGATACCCTGTTCTGAACCTGAAGTGAGGAGTGTCAGAGGTGCTCTGGGTGTGGTTTTGAAGCCAGCATTGCTCAGCACCCCCTGCACTCTGTAATGTCACCACTGCCCTCTGCACTGCCACGGGCATGCTTTCCAAGAACAATAAATGGTTATGTTTTTGCAGGCTCTGAAATGCTCAGTAGAACATTCAAATGTCTTTTGATTGCCAAAATGTGAAATCTGTTATAAATCCTGATGATGATTCATTACACTGTTGCTCAGAGGTGACAGTGACTTTTTAATGCATACCGAGTGAAAATTGGGTGTGAGAAGTTGCCCTGGCAGCGTTAGATGTTCCAGTCATCAGTACTGATCTGATTGTGTTGTTTCAGTTAATATGCACTTCACATTGTCATGCAAACCACCTTGGAAATCTAAGCTTTTGTAAAAAGAAATGCACAACTTGAGCGGCATCCACACAAACACTTTAAATGTTATTGATGATTCTCTCTCTCTCTCGCCTTGGAGTTGATAGAATAGAGCAGAAATTAATTCACTGGAATTCACCTTGTCTGCTCTTTCAAGACTTTCAGCACAAATGTCATTATTGTACAAGGGTGGTTTTTTTGATTGGATTTTTTTGTTTGGTTGGTTTTTTTTTTTACTAGGAGTGGGTTGTTTTTGTTATTGTTTTGTTCAGATTCTTTCTTGGTAGCTGCGGTCACTTCCTGAATTGCCTCCTGAGCTTTGTCAGCTCATGGTCCTTCCCTGTTGTCTTCAGGCCTTCTCCCATTGCAGGGATCCCCTGGGGGGGTCACTGCAGCTGCTCCCAGCAGTGTGAGCAGTCCAGGCCAGCAGCACAACACCTGCTTTCAATCCTCTTCTTTACAGGAGAGACAGTTCATGGGTAGAATTTGGGAGATTATTTTCAAGGGTTGTAGAACTTGGTCTGGGACCGTGAATTGTTGGTATTCTCCAGAAGACTTTCCTGGAGCCCTTTCAACACAGTGTACTCTTTTTAGAGGAAATCTTCTATACAGACTTGGGAACTTTTTCCGATTTGTCAATGTGTGCAAATCGTTTCTGTGCAGAGTTGCAGGATTAAAGCTACTTTCATGCTTCTCATCCTGTTTTGATGTCTTCCATTGAGTGTAGGAATGTAAGACATGGAGGCTCAGAATGAAAAGATGTCTTAAAAGAGCTGTCACTTTAATGAGAAATGCTCCTGGTGAAGATTGTCCCAGCATTTTAATTGAATAATTCTGTAGATTGTCATTTCTGTTGGAAACAGGGATGTCGAGAAAAAAATAAAACAAACACAAAACCTCAAGTATTGGTAGAACTTCACTTATACTTCTGCTTGAGAAGAAACATCAAAAGGCACCATTGCATTTTGCTTATGTAAGTTCACACATTTTATTTGTATATACCTATTTTCACTTCTAGATGTCACTATTCAGGGAAATACCTGATCTCAACCTTAGTTTGAAAAAGAAAAGCATTAAAGGAGCCCAGCCATGTTGCCTCTGATGTGGATCAAAGGCAGGTATATCCATTTGGGATAGGTGTTAAATTAAGGCAAAACTTGCAGGATCTTCAGATGGGTTCTTTGTGTACCTTAAGAGAGACAGAGAAGTGTGATTTTGGGAGTAACAGAGCTCTGGGGCTGTCAGGAGCACGTCAGAATCTTTCTGATTTTGAAAATGAATTGATCTTTAAAAATAGACCCCGGTATCCACATTTAGATATTAAAAAAAAAAAAAATCTGAGTGTAATTAAGTTTGTATGTCAAAACTCATCAGATTTTTTTAGCACTTCTTTTTTAAGGCTCAACGCAGCTATTTTTATTTCATCGGACGAATTAAATCTTTCATTGCTACTTCCTTTTCATTCCTGAATCTCTGCTAATCTCTGTTTGAAGTATATGCAAGAATATTTTATCTATTCATTGTATTTTCTTTTTCTGGCAACAAAAAATTGCCGTTTCATAGCTGAACACTAGAAACATCACAAGTGTCCGTGATCTTTGCATTTATTATTTTTCTGTAGTGTTGTTGTTTCAGAAAGTCAAAGAACTTGAAATGCGTTACATTCTCAGATAGAAATGAAGGATATAGATGGTCCTTGAGAAAGGAGTTCTGAAGAATTCTGAAAAGGCTGACATCAGTCACTGATAAAGCTCACATTTTTCAGTTTTCCTTTACAGTTCACATTTTGATGAATGCACATTTGGTCAGAAATAATAATTTTGATAGTTCATTCTATGGTAGTTATTTCTATTTTATCGATAAAAAGTATTGATTGTTTTTTTTTTAAACAAGACTAGCATTATTATAGCTTTTGGAGTTAGAAGCTTGTCTTGAGAATCTTTGTAGCTGGTGCATCTTCTCTTGTTGTCCTTCCCTCTGCGCTGGTGCTGCCAAAGGCTCCAGTGTTTTGGAGGGCAGGCTGTGTGCCACTTTGTCAGGGGATTGAGGGTGTGTTTCACAAAGCCCCATCTCGCTCCAAGATGTGTTAGCAAGAGTTTTGTGTGTAAGAAACAGGAGGGAATTAATCTGTGCTGCTTGGAGCTAATGAGGCAGAAACACTGCTCAGATTTGGACATCATGCTGATGGTGTCTGACACGGGGATGTCAAACACGCTGACAAATCTCAAAGGAGAGCACATCAGAAATCATGACCTGGGGAGAAAGATGAAGGGAAGGAGTTTGTTTAGTCAGAAGGGTGGGGAGGGCAGGACAATGAGACTCCTCAGTTGCTCCTTGCTCTATGCCTGGGTTTGGCAGGAAGATGTGGAGCAGACAGTGGTGCTGCTGCCAACAAAACCAGACACCAACTCAGGAGAGTGCTCAAAGCAGCTCCTGGACTGGGGAACTGCTGCCTTGGTGCCAGGGCTGAATGTGAGGGATGAATACCCAGTTTGTGTCACCCTGTGGCCAGTGCAGTGTCAAACCAAAGCTGTGAGGAGCAAGGCCCACCTTGTGAGGAGTCAAGGTCAAACTGCTGCCTCCGTGCTGGACAAGTGGAGCAGTGACAGTTCCTCACTGAGTGACAGCAGGACCAGCCACCAACCATTCACGGAGGGGCAGATGGTTGGGTGTTACCCCATCACCTGTCAGTGTGGATGTAACGTAATCTGAGGGACTTTCTCCTCAGTGGTTTAAAAATGGGTTTCCAAAAACTTAAGACCTTTTTCAAAAATTATATTACCAAAAAAAAGGTATGTTTGGTGTTTTTTCTTTTGTTTTGTTTTAAACCAGCTGTGGGACTGTGCTGCGTTTGTGAAGTCATGCTGTGTTTGCATGCAGGCAAATACCTTAGGCTGTATATTTTTCAGTAAGAGAGGAAAGCACTACAGCAGACTACCTATAGAGGCTAAAGAATTTCCTTTGTTGCTTGATAAAATGGGTTTGATAAATATCTGTCATAAATTACATCAATATTCTTCAGCCTTTAATGGATAGGATGTATTAGTCTTTTGCCATCTGTTCCAAACCTCTCTTTCACTGATGCTATGAAAAATAGAGAAACCTCTACGTGTTTTTCCAGCATCATCTTGGAAATCACTTGATTTTTTTTTGTTTTGTCATCTTGTGTGATTTCTTCTCTGATCACACATATTAGTCTCAAGAAAATAAATGCCACAAATGGTTAAAAGGGAGAAATACTAAGCAGTGAAGAGAGGTAAAAAGATTAGAGACAGGAAGGAGAAATAATTGTCTAATTACAGTATTGTGTGTGCAGAATCCAAAGGAATGCTCTTGCTGTGATAGAGTGAATGCTGCAGGAAGAAGTAGGTGTAATAGAGAGGAAAGAAGTGAATAAAGCAGGATAACAGAGCAGGTAAAGGGAAATTCAGAAAGCTTGTGGGAGTTGAAAGAAGGATGAAAACAACCAAGGGAACTAAGGGAGAACAGCTGGGAAATGGAGAGAGAAGCTGAAAGGGGACTGGAGAGGAGCAGATGGTGGGTGGGGTGGGCAAAGCAAGAAAGTGGAATAGATGGAAAACTAGTTCAGAGTAGTAGGAACAGAAAACAGCAACGTCCAGTTGGGGAGTGCTGAAAAGTGCCAAAGGAAGCTGAGAGGGAATCAAATGATCAGAGACAACAAAGAATTAATGTTTGAGAAGAGCAGACAATGAAATGTCAAGCAAAACAGCTCTACAAGAGGTTTTCAAATCCTTTAGCCAAGTCTTGTTTTGGAGCTGCTCTTGCCACCAGCTCTACAGGTTCCTTTTCCAGGTGCTGGTTGTTTATTCCAGTGTTTTCGTTCTTAGCAAAGCTTTTTGGTTTTGTGAGGAAAAACAGGAAAATAACTAAAAATTTGATCTAGGAGTAGCAACTCTGCAGTCTGATGGTTAAACACTTGCATCATGTTACTCTCAGAAAAGGAGAGTTCTAAGTGTTCTGGTTAAACAGCTTGAAGTACTCGGTTGAACAGGAACAGATTTGTTGACCAGCTTTGCTGCAGACTCTGAGCCTGTTTGGAGCTGAGAGTACAGTGCCTGAACTGGGCAAAAATCAAGCTCTGCAGGTACAGTTGTTCCAGTGCTGGAAATTATGACTATGGATCTCGTGTCTAATGGGAGTGAAAAGCTGTAAGGGAAAGGCTGATGGAGTGGGGAAGGGCACTGGCCCAGCCTCTGCTGCAAACAGCTATCCCACATTTCACTTAGTGGAAGATTGAAGTGGTAGAGCCGTGCATTCCCCATGGACTATCTGGATTTAACTTCATGATACAGCAATGCAAATATTCTTAGAAGTTCTAGTAGGGTCCTTTGCCTCCTGTGAGAGTCAAATCGAGGTTCTATTCCACTAGGGGAAGAATGGGATAGTCCTTCCTCTTTTTTTCCCAGATCTTCCTCATATTATTTTGCCCATGTTTTCATGCATGGGGACATAATTATCTCTGTACGTGCTTTTCTTCCTTTTCACCCATTGCTTAATTTTATGTGAGAGAATATATATCAAGTGAAACACTGGAAATCAGCCTGTGTTATATCACTGCTCACAAACTTATTTCTAATACTTTATCTACTCTTGTAGGAGGATCAGTTGAACTTCTGGGGCAGCAGAGTTCATGACTTTTCAGATGATATTTGCATTGATTTAATGAAGTTATTTTGCAGTCAACCCTTTGGCCCTGGATTTAAGTGGTCAAACAGTTAATGGCATGTATGCTTAGGCACTCTTTAATTTATAATTTGGCTATGCAATGGAAAGAAATAAGGAGTGCATGCTCAGATTCTTTAATAATAAATATAATGGCTCTAATGCATAATTTCTATTAGAAATCAGATTAGGAAAAAAGTTTTGGATATTCCTGTTTTTAAAGTATAGAAGTAGAAATTGTTATGAAAAAATCTCTCAGTCTCTGAAATGTGTCTTAACAAGGGAAAATAAATCCTGACAGAGACCAACTTGGAGCCTCTCTCTGGGCATGGAAGCTGTATATGAAAATAGTCTTTTCTTTCCATCAAACACTTGAACAGCAGAGTTAAATCAGCTCTATCTGCCAGAGCTTCTGTTCCACGAGCAGCCCTCAGTGCCAACTGGCCCATGGAACCACCTGAGGGGGGTTGGAGGCTTTTTAAGCAATTACCATTTTTATCTGGGGTGTAAATGATCCAGATCTCTGTAAATGTTTGATATGTATGTAAGATGCCACGTGCCCTATTCAGGCAAGGTATTTTATAAAATTCTTGTGAAACATTTCATGTAAGAAACATTTCATTTAGGATTTTGCCAAAGAAAGCAATTCTTGATTGCAAATAGTAAAACATGTACATGGCTGTTTTCAATGATTTATTTAGCTTTCAGGGTGCTATATATCTAAATAGAATGCGAAGTTAAGGTTGGGATTTTGTTAATTTACTGAAGTCGTCTTGAAAATCAGAAGTCAAAGATTCTGGCAAACACTAGGAAGACTTGAGTATTGAGCCATGTGGAGTTGTTGAAGACCTGATGCACATCTGGGCATGTTTTGGACAATGTTTGCAGCTCCTCAGAGAGATAAAATCATAAAGAGGGATCTGCATCCCTTCATTTGAAATATCCCAGAAGGTATTTGTTCCAAATAAGTTTGTATAAAGAGCAGTTATTCTGGAGAGAGTCCCATATTTTTTCATGTCAGTAAGGAAAAATTCACAGACCTGGGATAAATTGACACAAAGAGTGCAGGTACTTACCCAGATGGTGGCATATTTATCCTGCATTACTGAGCTGAAGTGTAAGGCAGAGGTGATTTACAGCTCCAGAATCCCCTTGCAAGTTGGAGGCTTTACACAGAATGCAAATAACAGAACTTTTTAGGGGTGGTCACCAAGTGGAAAAGTAATATGTACCTGTTTGGATCAAACAAATATCAGTTTGCTCTCTCTCCTTAAAAGATTTTTCTTTCAACACCAGCCATTGTTTTGTTTTGATCCAAAAAATTCCTGTTCAATCCATGATTGGGATCTAGAGTGGAAGTCACTGAACTGATAGTTACTAATGTGTCTAAACAGTGTTGTTGAAACACTTTACATTTGGCAGAAAAAAACCCTCAAAAAGTGGCACAATGGTGTAATTATTGATGCATACAAACTAATTATCTGTGCAGAGTTTTCATCCAAGGACACTGCTGAAGTGGTTGTTGCCAAAACGTTTGTTAAAATTGGTATTGAGGCGATTCTGCTGAAGTGTTTTCGTTTCCAGTGCTCTTTCCCTGTGCACACTCATCCCAAAACACAGTGCAGTGGGTACATCCGACCAGCCTGTGGAAAAAGCCTGCTCCTGTGGCTTCTCATTCAGTGTTTAGCTGAGATTCTCCAAGGAATCCAATGAAACCAGCGCTCAGGTTTGTGTTTAAGGGATAGCAGAATGCCTGGTTCCTTCCTGGTATTTTTATCTGAGGAAACTTTTCAGGTTTCTTTAATCCAGGTCTTCCTCAGGATTTATTCTGTAACTGTTCTGTGCCTGGAACTTGGTCTGCACTGCTGAGAGTAGCACTGCAATGTGAGAAAGAGAGAGAAGCAAACAAGCAAAGTGCAGATGTATTAGGTAATAAGATCTACTGAATTCATATTCTTCTGATCTAAACAAGGCCATCTAATTTTCTAATTGCAAACCAGATTTTGAGGCAGGTAATTTTAAGTGGGGGAAAAAAGTTCGTTTCAGATTAAAAGCATCCATGTGGTAAAGGCAGAGATAGGAAAGAGCAAGCTTGTTGAATTTCCAGCTGTTGCTCTTTAAAATAAGGAGCTGCTCAAAGAATTGTTGTCTACAAATTCAAAGCAGAACCTTTTACTTTCCAATTCTGTTTGCCAGAGCTTGGATTTTCACCTTTTGATTTCTTGTCTCAAAACTAAAAAATTAAATATATTTACAGTACCCTGTTTGTGACTCCTGGAGGTGAGGAGTCAGGCTGGCCTCTGGGTGGCATTGCTGTCTCTGGGCTGTGCTGCAGCTGCTTTTCTTGCCCAGCCTTTTTCTTTGTCTTACCACAGAAGCCCAGAGTCCTTAATGAAACTTGAGTCTTGTGCTGCCTTTCATGAAGGGAGGGAGATGTTTGGGTTGGAACAAGAACTAGCTGTGAAACCAGACGGCTTTGTGCTGCCATTGTCTTTAGCAGTCCTGCTCCTCCACGCAGCAGAAAGGCAGTGCTGGATCACACAGCAGGTGCTCTGAGGAACGCTCTGGGCAGGCTGGTCTGCACAGGCCTGTCAAGCCTAAGTGTCACACTCTCTCCTCCTCCACTAATCCTCCTACCTCCAGTAAACCATTTATTTGGCAGCAGTGCAGGAGCTCTTAATTTTTAGCCTGATATATTGCTAATAAGTGTATCAAAGGGTGTTGTTTAATCTAAGAACTGGGGAGTAGTGTTAATGTGCAATTACTGTGTCGTGGTTAATAACATTTACATATTAAACATCAAAAAGTGATTTTGCCCGTAGCAAATAGAACTAATCTTAATAATTTTTGGGATGCTCTTGCAATGCAATGACCCAGCTTTATTGCAGTGCTAGTGCCATTAACAACAAGATCTGAGTTCTGCAAGTTGGTGAGGTTTGTAAAACGTTATCACTTTCACATTTGAACTTTGTGTGAGTAGAAAATCTAATTTCATTATATCCGTGTTTTCTGTGTGGTCCTGTGGATGGTGCTTGGGGCATCTCTTACAGGGGGCTTTGTTGTTCCCAAGTGCTGTAGTACCAGTGATTGTGGTAAACTCAAAGTGTCCTCTGTTATCCAGCTCACGCTGCATCAGCCTTCCCAAAACACTCACCTGAGGATGAAATGACTGTGGTAAGTTTGAGATAGAGAAGGGCTCACTGACAGGGCTGGCTCAGTTGTTGCTGTCTCATTGTGATACTAATGCCAGTGGCTTCCAAAGGAATCAGGAGTGTTCGCTTGCCAGGGATATTCCACATTTTCCACCTGTCTGTGCTTATCAGTGGGCACAGATCCTGATCTCAGTGGCTAATTTCTTGTGGATTTGTGTGTTTTGGTCAGAAGCAATCCTGTCTACCTAATCCAAATGCCACTTAATTCCCCCCTAAGGCCCATCAATTGTTATGAGCCCACAGTATTCATTCCACCACTGATAATTAACTGCATGAAACTTGACATAGCCTTGAATTTTAAAACAGATTTTCTAACATTTGTAAACAACAGTTAGCAGGAAAAAAAGGTAAAATTGTATGTGTCATTCTGTTTTCTACCGTATACAATTTGCAGTTCAAAGTGAATATATTGAAATGAACTCCCCTGCAGCTACTGTTTACAGTAGCCTTCAAAGAATGATGAAAGCTTTTAAATAATGTAGAATATTACATGACTTATTTTTCAAAACACATGCACTCAGTGTTTCAGAGTGAAATGTCTGTGTTTCAGATTAGATGGATTGCAGACAGCTGCTGTGTTTACCGAGTGCTACAGATGGAATGGAAAATAAATGCAGGGAGAAGACTAAGAAAATGAAGGATTCTTAGGAGTGCCTTATGTCTGAACAGCAGTAACTTAAAGGTGGATTAAATTATCTCAGACATCATCTTGATAGCTACGGAAGTCTCAGTCTCACTCTCTCTCCCTCTTAAAGGCAAACCCCAGTGTGGAGTCTCTGCTGTTTTATGTGTGTATTTGCTCTAAGTTTTCTGGGAGAGGGATGTGCTGCTGCTTGTATCTTCTTCCCCAGCTTCTCCTGATTACCTACTCTGCCTGTTATTACCTCTCACTTGCATTTCTTGTCTATGCTGTTTTATCCAGGAAACCCTTTGGTGTTACTGTCATTGAATTTATTACAGAGTTTAAGATGCAGATGGACGTTTCTCCATTAAATTGTGTTTGAGGCTTTTTTGCCTGGAGTTCTCTCTCTTGATACATTTGTAATAAATTAAATGCTGCTCACGTGTCTCTTGACTAGGTGCTAGATAAATCCTGAGGAGACTGACCTGACTTCACGCTGGCTCATCAGCCACATATCCACCCACCTTTTTCTTGGGTGGGTTTTGCATTTGAAACTCAGCCCCAGGCTGTCAGAACTGTGCAGCTCACACTGAGAACCTGCTTGAATTTAACAGAAAGTGTATCTACACAGATTACAAGAATTACTGCCTTGTAAAAGTGTGGTAAAAAATGCAAACAGGAATGTAGCTGTGTATTTATAGGATAATAATTAGGATAATTTTTTATTTGACCTCATCTCAGCCAGTGAATGAGTTATGTCCTGAGCAGAGAGATACCTCACACCTTTTCAAGCTGGAATTCCCTTGTGGGTTCTGTAAACTCACTGCTTTTATTCTTCTTTGGTTTGTTTGTGTTGCTAGCAGGTTACAAATAACCTCTCTGACTGATCAAACAGGCTGAGACCCAACAGTTCTAGAAACTGTGCTGCATCTCTAAAAAGTAGAGCAGAGATTTATTTCCCAAGAGGAGTAAACAACCCCAGAAATCACAGTCATAGGAACACCTGAAAACTGCTTGCAGTGTCTTGCAGAAGTGGGGAGGCATCATGATATGTGTTTAACTTTGCTGCTGGAGTAATCACTCCAACTTCAGACTAAACCAGATCTCAGAATGATGAGGAAAGATGTTTGATACCCTGCTAATGCTTTATATGCTGAATGAGGCGTGATGTCAAAAGTGTTTCGTGCCTCATCTACCACTAAGTGCACTTCCAAGTGCTTTTAAAGGATTGTCTTCTCATTCATCCAACAGAATGACCCTGAAAATTGATTTCATTATCTAGGCAAGTTATTGCTGTGTCTTGGTCTGGATTAACTGCAGCTCTGGAACTCATAATGTGTTCTTAATTTGAAATAATGTTTTCACGTTCTGGTTGCTGAAGCCAATCAAATGAGAAAGTGGAAACCTGCAGAAACTACCGGGTTGTTTTCAGCACTTCTCTCTAAGTGTTCAGTTCCATTCATAAAGTTGTGTTATCTTCTTTCTTCTGGGTTTACCCCATCACACTTGACATCAAAAAACCAAGGTGAACAGTGCTGTAATTTTGCATTGTGTGGAATTGTGTGAAATGTCCTTCTGTGTGTTACTGGACAGCTGGACACACAGGATTTCTTGATCTTGGATAACATCCCCAGTTAAATGCTCTATTAGTGGTAAGTTGATCCTATACTGGATCCCAAAGAAAGTTCTTGGATGCTGAACAGGATCTGGTATGGCTTTTTTGAGGCCTGTACAACCTGTTCAGGGAGAAAGTCTTTGGATCCAGGAGAATTTAGATCAAGATGTGTTATATACTAAGGTTACCCAAAACAAAATTGATAAAAGATCAAATCAGAAATTCTCCAACACAGAGGCTCCCAGGCAGAGTGTTGCATGTCCTGGTGTCTGTTTTCTTACAATGTGACTTTTACCCAATGGAGCAGTTTGGAAATTATTATTTTACTGTATTCTTATCAATTGACCTTTTGACTTTCTGAATTCTGAAGTATCAAGATTCCTGATGACAGCCCTAGATCAGCAGCGCTTGTCCTTTTCTAATCTGGATAAGGTTTAATCTGTTCTTGAACAGATTCCTATTTTAACCTTCACTGTTCTCTAAGGGGAGTCCTTGGATTCAAAACTCTGTTTGGATGTCTAAAAATGGCACCAAGGTTCTTGCATTTACCTAATGAGTTTCTCTGGAACAGTGTACAGTACTGTACTGGAACCTCTCACTGGCAGTGCCTGCTAAACCCTTCTGAGTTTCGTGGTAATTGCTTCTTATTTTTTACAGCAATTAATAAACTGACACATCAAGGAAAGGAAGTGGGAGTGAAAGTCACTGTTTTGTGACACCAGCAAAGGGACAGCCTTCTCAGTTCTCCATCTAATGTGATATGGTTTTTTATTAGTTGTAGTTAAATTATCATCGGGTTGAAAGAGGAGTTGAGCTCTTCAGTGTTACCAGGGTCATCCCTGTTTGCACCAGGCACAGAAGTGCATTTCAGTAATGTGTGAACAAAGCTCTGTGTTATGATGAAAAGGAAACACTGGCTTTTGTGTCAGAGAAGTAGGGCCACGCAAAATAGATATTATGATTAAATATGTAAATGTCTTCCATTATTTGTATTTTCCTAGTCTGTCTGCTGTTAACATCTTCTATGAAGTTGTGTTATTAAAAAGGTGGGTTAGACCAGACAATTTCCAGAGGTAGCTTTCAACTAGAAGGGTACTAAGATTTCATGAAAGCAGACACTGATACTGCTGAAAATCTTCCCTGCAGTTTGATTTTTGAGTTCTGTAGTACCAAATAAAGAGCCTACAGTCACACGAGGCTGCTGGCAGTCAATCATCAGTATGCAGAGCTGTGGTGTGAACAGAAGTGGAGCACTCACTACCACGAGCTGTGTGTACAGTAACTGTTACAGAGCAGCCTATCCATACTCTAAAGATTGGCTGCAATAAAGTGTCAGTGCAATTACCTTGTTGTGACCCACTTGAGCACCCTGCAGGAAGATCTACATTAAATACTCCTCATTAACTGGCATGCACATCACGATCCAATTCACTTTTTCTTAGAGAGTTAGGATTGGAAATGGCTTGTTTTGCAACTGAATTGCAGCAGCCATTCAATATGGGTAGAGGTTCATTAGTACTTTGCTAATTGGCATCAGTAAGTTAAAGGATCAAGAAGACACTAGAAAGTAAAGTGTCTGAACTAGTTTCCTGACCTCATTGCTGTTGCTAGATAACATTAGGCTCTGAAAATGTTGGCACCAAACTGAATAGTACAGAACCACTAGCTGTTAATTGCCAGTGGAGAAATGGGAGAGGTAGTGAACTTTGGATGTCTTCAGCCTCACACTCAAAAGTCAAATTCTCTTGCCAGGAAAGGCAGTCTGATGAGTCTCTGTGCAACCATGAAGCAAAGGAATTGATCAAAGGTTTAAAACAAGGTTTCTTAGGGACTTGTTGCACTATTGGCAATCACAACTGATAATGCCTCTTCCTATCCAGCCTTGAAGGCTGGCTGTATTCAGGAATGCATGTATTTCTAAAAGAAAGCTGTCAAATACTTCAGGTAGTTAGTTTTCTCTAGTGATGCTTGTGTTTAAAAAAATTTCAATTTCTCAGCTGGCCACCAAATTGGGAAGAAAAAGACCACTGAAAATCCATGTGCTTTAAGTATGTTATCTTTGGGGGTACTGAAAGCCCTGCGAGCTGGGCTGGGTGACCTGTTCACCAGGGCAGGGCAGGCAGTGCCTGCCAGTGGTGGGTGTGCAGTCTGCACCAGGCAGGCAATCCCCTGGCTCTGCATACACTGTCAGCTCCTGGCTCATTTAGAGTGGATTATTGGCACCTCCCCTGCTGCCTGAAGAGGATTTGTTCGTTGCGTGGAATAACGTGGGCTTGAAAGAATTAAGTGCAGCCCCTGCTTAAAGCAGAGCAGGACAAACTTTAAAATGAGATTTGGTTGTTCAGGGTCTTGTTCCGTGGAGATTGAAAGTCTCAAAAAGCTCTTCTGAGCCTGAGGGAGGCACATGGGGAAGAACGGGCTCGTACAGAGGGGGGTTGACCATAAGCTGCCTCTGCCAAAATTTCATCCAGTCGAGTGCTCAATTTTGAAATCCTTGGGGAAGAGAAGTGCTGGGGATGAGCTGTGGTGCACTCTGGTGGTTCCAGGAGCTGTGCACAGTTTTCAGTGTGACTGCTGGGGCCGGCTGGGTGCCTGTGGGTCATGAAGGTGAAAAAGAACTGAGTTGTGGTCCAGCTGGGAGTGTGTGGGGGTGACTGTAAAGTGTAACGATCTAGTGACCCAGTGAAAGGCAACCTGGAATTCAGGGACAAAGTATTCCTCAAGGGAAGGGATACAGATCATAGGCTGCCATAGCAAAAAAACTAAAGTAGTAGGAAAACAACTGGCTTCTTCCTTATTCAGTATGGAACTGCCCTGATTACTTTAAAACCATCAGTTGATAACAGGGAATATTCACCCGCAAGTCTGTGCATTGTATTCTTAGGCCACAGGATTTTGCAGGGAAAACATTCCTATGAAAAATAAAAGAAGAAAAGAGATAGAACCTTGAATAGCAGTACTGGTTGATTTGGCCAAATCCAGGCTCTGCAAGTTGAAGATGTTTCTCATGACGTTGCCTGTTCGAGGTGGTGACTCACTTTACTCTTGCTGCTGCCGTGTGAGCAGCTCTCCAGACAGAAATAGCTCTTGCAGTTGGTGGCTGCCTGGAAGAGCTCTCATTGATGGCAATCAGTGGAACTGCTGCTGGAGTGACACACAGCACCTTTGAGCACACGGGAAGGTGAAGGACAGCCAGCGCTGCTGCCACAATCCATGCTGTGTGGAGGACAAGGAGACAGGAGGAAGGTTGTTCCTCCTCCTGCCACTCCAAGGCTTCTGTTTTCTCCAAACATCTGCTCTGCTGCTCAGTGGTAGAGCTTTGCTTTTACCCCAGACTCACCCAGAGTCAGTGCTGAACACGTAAGGAAAGGATGGCACTGTTAAAAAATTAAATTGAATCTAAAGTAAGTCAAATATGTATTTTAAAAAGCATAAGCAACTGAAGCATGCATCAGAAACAGGTGGTCAGTGAAGGCTGTTTCTTCCTGTGATCACATTTTAGTGGATTAAGTTGGAGGCATTTATTGTGACCTTCAATACTGAGCTTAATTTCTTAACAAATAAAGCAACATGAAATTGTGTTTAATAAATGTAGTTTGTTACCCAGCAGTTTTTATTTTCAGGAGCTTCTGCAGTTGCATATTCATGTCCTCTCATGTGCAAATATGTAAATGAGATGATTATACTCGATTAACATTTTCAAGTTTCTCTTCTCATGTGGTTTTTGGTTTTGTTGCTTTATTTGGATTGTTTGGGGGTTTTTTTTGTGTTTGGGATTGTGGTTTTCGTTGTTGTTTTAGAATATCTAAAACTTCCTTCTCAGAAAGTATAATCTGTTTTTGTCTTGATAAAAGCGAATAAAGAAAGAGTATTTATTCATAATTTAAACAGATGAAAACTTTCTGATTTTGATGGGTTTCTTGATCTGTGTATAAATTTTTACTATTGCCAAAATATTTGCAGAGAAATTTAATAATCTATCTAAAATTTTCTGGGTAGCCACCTGTATCTATTCTCAGAACTTGTGAACAGAATTTGGAGTTAAGAGGAAGAACATGTTACGTTTACTGATTTTGCAGACAGAGAAGCAGAAACAAGACAGGTTTAAATAACGTTATTTATATACTTGATTGTTTTGCTCCCAAGCCCTTGAACGTGAAGGTCTGTGTGTCTGCATACTTTGGAAAATAAAATGCCGTACAAGGTTATGCCATAATAAAAACATCTTAGTTTGAGTTAGGAAGAAAATACTTTTATCTAACACTTCATGCAATGTTAAACATCAGTGTGGAGAAAAGCAGCACTGTCACATGTAAAGGGAACTGAGGAAGGAGCAGTGATTTGCAGGAGGGGGACCTGTGCTCATTCTGCTTTCTGTGGCTGGGACTGCTCTGCTGGAGGTCAGGCAAAGCAGTGTAAAGACATGGGTGTGGGCTGTGGTGAGTGGATGGATTAGTGAGGCAGATAATTTTTTTTTTTTGACAAATAGAGAGTAGAAAAATTGAAACAAGCAGATCTTTCCACTCGTAAATGATTGCCAGTAAGACAGGTGCTGTAAAGGTCAGCAGCTCTGGTGCAGCAGTGCTGTACAGAGACAGCACACGTTTTTGGGAAAACTCTCTCTGGAAAGTTGCACAGAAATACATAGCACGAAGCTAACCAATAATGTTGCTGGTCTTCCCCAGCTGCTTTAGGCTCCTGGCTCTCTGAAAGGCTGGACTGTGAGTTGCTGTCTCTGGAGCATTCCTTTCGGGATGACGCAGCTCAGATTCCAACCGTTTAGTTCTCGAAGAGCAACTCACTTTGCATTTTTGCAGACTCCCCTGTGCTGATCCTGCCCACATTACCCACGTTATCTGGAAACAGCAACACAAGACAAGGTTTTGTGTCATAAAGAAACTTGTAAAAATTCTCCTAGTCCTGTTAGCATGTGGAAAGGTATGCTAGCCTGCCTTTGCAGGTGCTCTGACTCCCTGGGGTTGACCCCAGACATTACTTTGCAGTGGGTGGAATTTGGTGTGTGCTGGGGAACAGTGACACTTTGGGGCTGCCACACTATTAGGCTGTTGTGTGCTTTGAGCAAGAGCTTATCTTGCAACATCAAAGCTGGCTTAGTTTAGAGAGGTCAGCAGGCTATGAGTATGCAGGGAGTTCCAGTTAAAAGTTTGCATGTGCCTTGTTGTAGTAATTATTTTAGAGAACTGTGTGTGCATGTGAAGTGCATGTAAATTCACTGGGATAGGTTACTGGCTTTAGGGAGATATTGGAGGTCTTTTCTTCTTTCTGCTTCTAATTTCCTGAAAACTGTAGTGCTGCCTGGTGGCTGTGCTTGTCAGCCCAAGTGAGACATTATCCCAGTGCTGTCCACTGTCTTCAGCAACCCACCAACATCCTGTCACTGACTGATGCCAGAGCAGCAGCCAGCAGTTACTCAGTTCATATTCCCCAGCAGAGTTAGTGCTTCTGCCAGTGGCCAGTGTTGAATCCCAGAAACAGCTTTCTCATTTAGCTCATGGCTCCCGTTGACTTCCAGGTATTTGTCTCTTCCTTGGCATACCAGGACATGTGCAAACCTCCTGAACTTTGTTTATTCTGGATCTGTGGGTTGGATGGAGCATAACTGGTTCTTAGGGCCATGGGGAGAAGGTTTGTGTGAGCACCATCTGTGCTTATGTGTAGAAATGCATTAGGGTTTAAAATGTCAATAATAAATTAAGCCAGGTGCTCCAACATAAAAGGTTTACTGCTGTTCTCCTGTGAGAAATCTAATTAGGATGTTTTAGCTGGTAAAACAGTGGATGCTCATGTACAGTGTGCTTTCAGCCTTCTTGGTAATGATATCTTCCTTTCTCCACAGTTTATCACGGAAAGCTAATTTTCCTCTATTTGTCTTACAAGTACAACAGTGTACCCATCTTGATATTTGCACTGTCTTGTCCCTGTAGTAGGAGATTTTCATGACTCTCCTGTCAGGTTTGCTGCAATATCTTTTGTGATGGGAATCAGCTGTTCCCAAGCAACCCCGCTCCTCCGAGGCTGGGTTTCCCTGTATCCACAGGGGGTGGGTGCTCTGAGGGACACACACATCGCTCCATTGCCTCACTCTGGGCTGTGCTGGTGAATAGAAGCGTGGCCACCGTGTGAACAGGAACTCTTTCATAGTGATACATGGTGTTGCAGAAGATAAATGGACCATCTTTAGCCAAGTGGGACACTTTAAATACTCCTTTTAAGGGGACATGAGTGCACATATTGGTGAGATGTTAGAAACTGGTAGCAGCAAGGAAAGCCAGAAGCTGAAGAGGGAGAACAGAAACTTTAATTTGTTTTTGTATTCCTGAAGAACTATATAGAGCAAGTGAGTGACTAAACAGCAAATAGAAAAATATATAAGAAGGGCAGAAGAAGGCAGATAATTTTGAGTTAATACTGTGGCTTGGCTTAGCATCATCTCTGTGGTGTTCTTGATCAAAAGCAAGAAACTAAAGGTGAGAAGCCTGAGGGCATCTTTCAGTAGCTTTGGTGACTCCATAAAGTGCCAGATAAGGTTGGAAGAATGAGGCTGGTAGGTTTGGTACATTCATTTTGAAATGTGTGGGGAAAAAGAAGGTGAAATGCCTCTGACTGTTACTAGCACAAGGCAGGCAGGGTGCACTTGCAGCTGGAGGCAGCATTACAGTCCCACGTGTGGGGAAATGAAGCACCGTTTGAAACTGTACCTCGCAGGATGCAGTTAAAAATGAGTTGTCTGCCTGAACACTAGACTGCCTAGTTGTCAGCTTAGGCAAGCTGTGTGTCTCATTCAGTGAGATGAAGACTTTTTGGAACAGAATCCTGTAGTAAAAAAAAAAATTACGATGAGAGCTGTCAAGTCTTGCTGATTCAGTCGATGACGGGCAGTTTGCAAATGGAAAGGAAGATGAGAAATCCTTATAATTCTACTACGTCCTCCAATTGAGCTGCATGACTAATTTCTGAGCTGCTCAAGTCACACTTTGTCCTTTGAAATCAAGCAGGGGAAAAGGGAGAGTACTGGGAAAAATTAGAGGGCCAAATAAAAATCCATGGAGGAAGAAAAGGAACATCTGCAGATGACAAGTAATGGATTTCTTTGCAGAGAGTTTGAAGCTCCACAGACTAAACATCTGATCATCTCTAACCAAGCATGGAATTGTGCAGCAAACCCCAAACCCATCGTGTATAAACTGTACATGGAACTCCCTAAGGCATTTTGCAGAAAGCCAGCTCATTTATTCATTATGGCAGCTGTCACACCCACCTGGATTTGGTGTGAGTTGCTTGGTTGTTTTGAAATTGTTAATATTTTATATTTGAGAGGTTGTCTGACATTAGCATAACAAAAAGTAACTCACTTTAATTTTTCTGCAGCATATAAATTATGCTTAGCTGTAATGAACTTTCTGAGCAGCCTTGAGTCTTCAGGTGAGTGTCTGAAATGTGCTGGATGGCTGATGGAAAGCTGAGTGTAAAAGTCATCATAAAAGATGCAACAGTCTTATGGTAAATTGCTTTCTGTATTTAAAAGAACCCAAACCCATGCCAAGGTGTTGCTATTTCAAATAGAATATGTTTATATTTGTGCCCTGTTTTCCTGTTCATCATCTGTGAAGCTCCCAGATGGAATCGCAGTTGTACGTAAGTTTATAAGTAGAAACCTGTCCCTGCATCACTCCAACCCATTCTTACTGCTTAGCTCATCAGAAATGTAATCTGTGCACCTATAAAAGAGGTGCCTGATGCAGCTCTGCTTGAAGTGTGTAGGCTGAAAACAGTGACATCACGAAGGGTGAGTCAAACCAAGCAGATCTTTGTGTGTGTTTGATATGACACATCCCTCCCCAGGCGCTCATTTCTTGGCTGTGCTCAGAGTACTGCAGGTCAAGAGAGGGGATTAATGTTTTTCACTCAGAAGCTCTTTCATGGTAGGTGCATAAAGCACATGAGAGGATAACAACCCTGCCCCCGTGTGGGGTTAATCCTTAGCACTGTCCCAGGGAGTCTGATAACAAGGTTAAATATTTGAACTAGTATCAAGAGTCTAATATTTTAGTTTAGAAACTAATAGCTGTGAAATAGAGAGAGGAAAACTGAAAAGCAGATGTCACATTTTATATGGGCAGTGTTGTTTCACATCAGACACCTCCATCCACCTACGTTCTTCTCCAAATCCATAAAGTGAAAACTGATCCCATGTTTTTCTGTATTCAAGTCTAGCAGCAACTTGATGCTAAATCTAAGTGCTGCTCCAAGACAGTCTCAGAAAAATGTGAAATCTTGGAATATATGACTAAATCACAGTGGTTATGTTTACAGGGTAAATTCCAGTTATGCCTTTCTTGGTAGTTGACTGCCAATAAAACTTACCCGATTACTCCTGACAGTGGTGTTGGCTGACTGGTGCAGTGACCTTTTGCAACACTTGATCCAAGACTATTAGAGACAACCTTTGCCATCCCAAACCAAACCTGCAGAAATGTAAGATTTGTTATTTAAATGCCTAATCCTTGTCTCACTTTGGGTTTACCGTCCTGTGACATGTCAAACACTGTGTTCTGCTGGCAGAATAGTCTTTTGCCAGAAATCTAATGTGGAAGGGTGGGGATGCAAAATTGCAAACTAAACATGAAAGAAATACTAACTGAAAGTAGTCAACTACCAATTCCTACATCTAATTCACCAGAGTTTTGAAACTTCCTTAAGCCTTCTCAAGCTTACCTGATCTTTTTCCATACTCGCTCAGAATTTATTAATATTAAATACTCTTAGCGTTAATGGGAATTTAGTTACTGAGCAGAAGGATATATCCCACTGGATTCTGTATCCAAATTTTAAACTGGTATCTAAAAGATTTTATTTCTATTTATTTTTTTATGAAAAATTCTATTATTAATAATGTTCTCAAAATAAGCTAATGAGCTGAAACAGATTTGCATAGTTATGAAGAATGATAATTTATTAATGGAGATGGCAGACAGAATGAAGAATTGGCATTAATTCTGCTAGAAGTTAGCTGAGAGTACACACTGCTCTGCACTCTGTTTTGGGGCTTTCAATGGAACAGGAACAGTGGAAAATTCCACTTAGCAGAAGTGTCCTGTTTGAAATGTTTTGCAAAATAGTTCTGAAATAATTGTAGCATTGAAAGGATATGGATATGATTTAAAAACTGTTGAAAGGTAAGAAATAATATATCCTGCCAGCAGGTGTGTTCTAGGTGCAGGTGAGTAGGGCAGAAATAATTTGTCTCACTGTTGATGTTAATCAAACAGTTTCACATCCCATTCAGAGCAAACCCTTATCTCTCCATTCTGTGATGTTATGAAGACAAATGCATCATAAATGAGCAATATATTACCTGAAGTTGTACCAGCTTTTACCTTCTTGCATCAGTTAATGAGACTGATTTGCAGGGTGTCACAATACACTGGCATTTCAGGACCCCTCAGTAATGGTGTGGATGGAGTGGAATCAAACTGGGCATAATTGTATTTTGCTCTTTTTTTCCACCTTCCTTCTAAGCATTGTATAAACTCAAATCTTCACATCCCCCTCCTGTTATCAGAGGCAGATCAACAGCAGTCAGTGCTCCCAGACAGTGCCTCCCTGCCAAGTACAAACTGGCCTTTGCCCGTTCTTTGGACAACTTTGGTCGCAACTTAAGTTTCAAACCTGTAATTTTCTGAAGCAGGGATATTAAGCCATGGATTCTGGGGAACTGTGGGCTCTAACAAGTGTATGAAATATTCACTGTCCAAGGGCTTGACACCTGAAATATGTGGTCTGTGGTGAGAGCTCATGTTCTGGGAGGGTGCAGGTTCCCTGTCAGGTGATTTCACTGGGAGTTGTTGTGCGGGGAGACACGTTTAGTGGTTGGAATGAATCTGAGTTATGGCCTGGAATTTGCTGTGTGTGAACATTTATGTCTGACCTTTTTGCTCGTACATCTTCTAGAGCAGCCCTGGCCAGGGAGGGAGGTTTGGTATTGCAGATTTACAGCCTGTGCAGTGCTGGGATTTGCTCTGCAGTAAACAAAGGGGGGCAAACTGAAACACAGATTCTCCATGTGCTGAAAAAGCATAACGATAAAAAGTGTAGTGTAGAGGGGACTTTCTTCTTGATGACTCCTGGAAATGTGCAGGAGGAAGCAATTTTCATTCTTTGTTAGAGAAAATGAAGCTGCAAGTTTAAGTCTGAAACTGAGCTGGATTACTTTAGAGATGTTCAACTTGGGAATTATTTTCTAGGTTGCACAAGAAAAAAAGTTACAGTGATCACAGTAATAACTTTTTTTGTGGTTCTTGGTACCAGTAAGTCCTGAAGTGCTACTGACAGTTTCTTCTGGTTTGTTTGTGTTGTTTGTTTGTTGTTTGGTTTTTATTTTCATAAAACAACTAGTGCCCGATAGTAATTGATGTTCTGTAATATTTGGGAAAAATCTGGATTTAATTTTCAATATGTCGTGTTATAGATGGTAATGGGAGATTGTGTTAATTCTCATTCTAATCTGTGCCCACATACAGAAGCAAGAGTTACATTCCTTGCTGAATTCACACCTTGCAGGTACAAGTGGTATAAACTGGAGCTATAGCTTTGCCTGAAAGTCAGATTAAATATTCATTCTCCTAAATTTTTTTAATAGCTTCAAGGTCTACATGAGAAGAATTCTTTCAGTTACAAAGTAAAACAATGTTCTGACCTATTCCTCCTTCCCCTTGGATTGTCAGCATTTGTGGGCATCCAGATATGGGCTGCACAGGCTTTTACATCTCAGATTGCTCCAGAAGCAGAAAAACCTGCAGAGACTAAAGTGGAGCTGGGAATATTTGTGGGGTTTCTTCTCCAGCTCAGGGATGCTGTGAATCTTTGCTCTCAGAGTTATGCTGGTTATAGCCTGACGTTGTTCAAGGGCCTTGAACTCGTCAGGTTGAAGTTGTTTTGTTACTAACACTGAGGCACGCTGGTTCATTTCTCTTGCTACATAAAAAGATTAAGATGATAAAATATCATTGAATGGGAAGACTTTGGGAGCTGCTGCACCACCCTGGCTGTGCTGCTGCTCTGACACAGAGGGGGTGTCTGCCTGAGCCTGAATAAATACAGTACAGTATGTTTACCTTTCTGCCTTTTTAAATAACTCTGCCTATCTTCCTTTGGATTTCTTTTCATTTCTTTTCTTTGTGGTCAGCTAGTGAATTTGCTCATCCTTTCTACTCCAGTTGCTCTTTTCTTCCTGAAATGTTCCTGAAGAACTAAAGGAATCAAAACAATAGGTCTTCAAATTAGATTCTACCTACACCTGTTGGCAAGCAGCAGTCATGGAGTCCATCATAATGCGGATTTTTGTTTGTAGATTAACTCTCAAACCACCCCTCTGCTTGGTTTAAGCTGTCTTCCTGTTCCATCCAGGAGGAACTAATTTAGCAGCAGAGAAACCTGATATAAAGGTAATTAAAAAAGGTTTTTAGAAGAGCTGAAGCCGGTATGGTTCTGATTAAATTTCCTTTGTGTGTTTGCAGTTTTGGAGAAATTTGAAGTTTGATGTTTAGGTAAACAAGCTTTTAAAATAAACTCCATCCAGCAAGTTCAAAAATCACCCCAGGTATGGTCCAATAAATAATAAATACCAATTATGTTTTCTGTTATAAACTCGAGGAATAAAAGAACCAACTGTCAATAAATTCCACTTTGGTTCATGTGATGGTTGGTTAAACCTGTTTGCTAAGCATGACAATGTGGACAGATGTTGTCACTGCACTGTGAACTATTTGTACTTGCTTAATGGCATCAGTTAATCACAATAGTGCTTTAATGCCTTTGAATGACATCTCTGAACTTGCAGAAACTTTGTGCTATTGATGATGTTGAAGAAGAAAATATTTCTGTTATTTTCTCTTCAGCTATTGTTTTAACCTTCTCATGCAATTTAGAGTATATATCTTGTGAGAACTCAATTTCCCGTCCTAATTGCACATTGTTACTTCCCAGGATGGGGTGAACATGCAGAAAATACCAATTCTTCAGTCCCCTGTGTGGAGAGGAATGTGGCTTTGGGCTGTGGACATGGGAAAAACCCTAAAAAGAGAGGCAGGGGAGAGGCCTGTCGAAAAATATAGTCCTAGTTTTTCACCTTGCCCTTTCAGAAGGAGTTGCTTAAACTTATCTTTTAAATCACCTTTGAATTCTAGAAAGGTGTTAAGTTGACAGGCCATAAATATGAGGGCTCTTTTGGGTGCACTGAGAGTGCTTGCTTTGTGCCTGCCCTCTGGCCATCATTTTAAAGCAACAAGGAAGTATCCTACAAACTGTAATTTGGCTGGCACACAGGTGAACACCAACATCGAAGTACTCTCAAGGTCAAGTTAATTTTACAGAAATCCTGAAGTATCAGCAACACAGATTTCATGGATACAGTCGAGCTGCACTGAGGTTTTAGTGGTGAAATGGCTCTCTACAATGCACTGAGTTGTTCTCTCTCCCCTCTTAGTGCTGATTTTGCATTGCTGAAAATAAAAGAAGAAAAGTACTGAGATTATTCACTAATACTTCTTTTATTTCATGCCTTTGCTTCCTTCCTAAATGAAGACAGTATTCTCACTTCTGTGTAATTTGTGCAGTTTTGCAGCTCTGGTTTTCTGTGTTGCCCATTCTGTCTGTTGGATTTAGCTCTTGTCTGTAGTGCCCTGTATTTGCAGAGCTTCACTGTGGCAGGAATTAGGCTTCTTCAAACCCCTCCTGGGCATCTCATTCGGTAAAAAATACGGTCTGCAGGACTGCTTATACATCCTGCACTGGACTGTGTGTTTGGTCCTGTTTTGTATGCTGAATGAAGGTCCAGTGTCTGTTAAAAGCCTCTTGGAAATCCCATTGTAAAAAGAAAACTTGTTCACTGAGCAAATAGGAGTAATCATTTTATCCCTGAGTTTATGTTTCTTCTCATTTTTTGCTGTTCTAAAAATATTCATAAAGACTGTACAAACAAGGGGGTAAATAGTTGAATCTAAAAGGATCAAGTCTAACTGTGATCAGGTGATTGCAGTACTTGGGTAATATCCTCTGCTGAAGAAAAATAATATTTACTGATATTTGCACATGGTCTCAGCACAGAATCTTTTGCCATCGCTTCAGGTGCCTACTGGGAAACCGGTGACACAGTGAAACAAAAAGCCTTTGGAAACAAATGTGTGTGAAAAAGCCCATCGTAAATGTTCAGTGAAACGAAATGATTTGCTCTTTGACCTTGGAGTTTTGGAGGCTGAATGTGGGAGTTTGGCTGGGAGGGTTGCAGTGACCAGCAGTGCCCAGCCAAGACTCAGAATGTCAGTGAAAGCCCATGGTGAGCAAGTCCAGGCTCTGACACTCAGAGGATGGGCCTTTTCTTATGGATTTCACTCCTTTGAGGAAAAATGAGATTTAGTTGAGAGTCTTGTATCTGTAGGTGTGGGTATCCCCATTTAACCTAGGCACGTGATTCCCTTCATAATTAATAGACAGGCCTCCTTTCATCCCATCCTGACATCTAAACCAGCCTAGGTGAGTACCACACTTCTGTTCATGGACTTCAAAAGGGATCAAGAGGACCAGCTTACTTGAAGGTATCCAAGTGTATGGGAGGAGCTTCTACCAAGAATCTAAAGTAAAAAGAAATGGAAATGAACTCAAAGTTAGTGGCGTGTCTGGGCATATTCGTATCTGGGAATGCAGGTCCATCTCTAAGCAGAATTAATCATGGCACTAAATGTGCTCGTGAGGGAGATGAAAGGAAGGGTTACACGAGTCTGTGCTAACAGAAACCAGGAGTGTCTTCAGTTCCCTTGGCTACATTTGTTCTGCTCTGTTCTGTGATCACAAGGTAAAAGATTAAGTAAACTGAGTGTGAAGTGCTGATCACCTCTAAGGAGATGATGTTGTGTTTGAAATGTTTGGGAAGGGAGCAAAATACGTGGTCTGTGTGCCATTGGTTCATGTTCTTAGAACATCTTCCAAGTAAAGTTTTATTTTAGATGGTGATGCTGTAGCTTAAAGCAATGCTTGCTTGGAAATAATTTGTGCAATAACATATTCCAGCAGTTATTGGAAAGAAGCAGAAAGTCCCCATAATTGTGGCACAAGCCAACTGAATAGGATATTTTCATTATAGATGATTTGGGTTATTTAAATTTATGCCTCCCCTGAATGAAACACACAGTGTTATTAAATAACTCTACATTAAGTCAATTGGCAAAACTCCCACTGAATCAAGGTTCAGTGTGTTCATCTGATTCCAGAGAAGCAGGGAGGACAGACTCGCTGTGCAGTCTGATCTGGAATTGCCTCACCTTATGGCTTGGATAATGAGATATTGATTTTCACAGAGTAGGTCATGTTCGAAAAAAAATGAGAGACTCAGTTGCAATTATGAAAGTCATTTACAATTGAAAGTGTGGAAAGGTGTTCTTTCTGGGTGGCAGGTAATACTCTAGCTAAGTCTTTCTCACTGTGGTCAGGATTCAATACAAAGAAAAATAAGACTGAAAATAAAAAGATTATCAAATATATATGCTTCTCTTTTCATAAGTGGTACTTTAAAGATGTCTTCAAACTATTTTGCAGGAAAGATAAACGGTATCTGTTAAATACTTGATGTCTCAAAGTTACCCCCCTAAATCCCAGGGACTCTGCACAAAAATCTAGCAACGCTCTGTGGTTTCAGCTGCTCTTGGCAATCTTTTCAGCTGACCTACAACTGCAGAACAGCAGAAAACACAACCTTCAGGATGCTCTTTTCTTATTACAAGCACAACATTATTAATTCCTAAACTCAGTTGTCTACTCTCACTAAAATCAAGCTAACTGTCCCTAGGCATGGGTGCCCGACAGACTTTCCTGGGATTTGATGGATGAGCCTGTGGGAGATGTGTGAGGCAGGAGCAGTGCAGGATCCATCCCACTGTACTGGGGCTGGAGGGGATGGGACTGCTGTTCTCCACATCAGCTGGTGTCGTGGATTGCTTTGCATTGGAGATGCAAAGGGTGTCAGCAACACACCAGTGCCTTAGGACTGCTGAGCAGTTGCTTCCACAGTGTTGGGTCTCTGTTTTCATTCTGCCCTTCTCAAGGAGTTGTAGAATGGCCTGGGTTAGACACTAGAGGCCATCCAGTTCCACCCCCCCTGCCATGGGCAGGAACACTTTCCACTAGACCAGGTTGCCCAAAGCCCGATCCAACCTGGCCTTGGACACTTCCAGGGATGGAACAGCCACAGCTTCTCTGGGCGACCTGTGCCAGGGCTTTACCACCCTCACAGGGAAGAATCTCTTCCTGCTTTCCAAGCTAAAACTGTCTTTTCTCAGTTTAAAGCCATTACCTTTTGTCCTGTCACTATATGCTCTCATCAAAAGTCCCTCTCCAGGTTCCTTGTGGGTCCCCTTGGAAAGGTGGTGGTTCCCCTAATGCCCCTTTGACAGCCCAGCATTGGGAACAAGGCTCTTCTTTCCTGTTTTCTTCCCTTTGCATCTCTCTTGCCTCTCCCCCTGCATTTTCCCTCCCAGTAACCAACTCCTCCTTGCTCCACTGTCTGGCTATATGCCAGAGTTGTGCTTGCCTGCTTTCTGTACTCTTCTTGTGGGATGTTGTCCTCTCCAGACTGATGTGCAGTAATTTTATGATAAGATTTTTAATACCTAGAAAAATTATTTTCTCAGGAGAAGTGCTTGTATGGAGAACAACAGCTCTCTGACTCTCTTCTGTGCTTTCTGGCTGGGGAAAACCCAAGCAAATGGGTCCTTTGGGACCTCCTTTTAATTTGTTCTCCAAAGACATTGTGATTCATTTTACTGTTCCGTTGGGAATACTTGTTAGAGGGCAAGGATGCTATTTAGGAATGTTTAAGTGTTCTTTATAGCTGAATGGCTGCATAAAGGAGGGAAATATAAGAGAATATTTCCTTGTTTTACATATGGGCTACTTTCTACCTCTGGAGAGGTGAAAGGGGATGTCTCTGTTCCTATTAGTAGCTGCCCTGCTCTGCCTGTCCTCTGGTTTTATTCTGTTTACAGCATGCTTTTCTTTCTGAATGCTTATAAGTTGCCCTGAAACTTTCAGTATCTCTTGACCAATAAAAAGAATTAAAAATGTGACTGTGAAAGCATAGTATTGAAGGAAAGTAATGAAATTAAGATTGGAAATGCCATAATAAATTATGTATTAATAAATAACTGTAACTGTAGAATTTCAATTACAGAAAAACATACTTTACACAAGTAATTACTAAAGAAATTACCGTAGAAACATATCCATAAATTCTTTCTCTGATTGCATCTTCCGTTGTGAGGAGAGCGATCACACCAAGCTCTGACAGCACCATCCCTTACGGATTAGAATTTCTTGCTGGATGGGGAGTGTGGAAAGACTAATACAAGGTTATTGCTTCATGTGCACAAAAGGGAATGAAAGAAAGAAGTCAAACCAAAGCCAGAGCTCTGATCAGTGGCAGGTAACCCCGTCAGCTTGTTTTGGATGTGCCTGTCTGGTGGTGCTGGGGCTCAGAGGGTCTGCAGGACACCTGTGACTGTGTTGTGTGTTCATCCCCATGGCTCCCGTGTACATTCTGTGTGCACAGTCGCTGTGCCCCGTGAGAAGGGAGTAGAACACACCTGAGGCAGGGCAGGGAATGCTGCATTTCCCTCTTGAGTCGTGTCTTTCCCATGAGATGGACTGAGAACGTGCTGGCTTTACAGTCCATGGAGGATGAGAGGTAATGCCCCAGATGTTTGTCATAGTCCAAGCAGACAGTGTGTGTTTGTTCCAGGGGGATCTGCAGCATCAGCTCTGTCTCCCAACTGTCCCTGGAGCGATCGGTGGGGTGGGTGTGATTCCGCTCATCTCACTCACTCTTGCTGAGAACTTTGAAGCAGAGACTGGTGCCACCCCAGGATAGGAAAGGATGAGCTGGCCTATTCCCAGTGGTGAATACAGCATGTCCCAAGGCACCTTCATGTTTTGGGGTTCAGTGTCCAGCTGACCTGAGGGGAGGAGTCTCCTCTGGCAGTGGCTTTCAAAGGGGGAAGAAAATGAGATGTGTCCGTAACAGAGCTGGGACAGAAGTTGTGTGTATGGCAGAAATAAGAAAAGCTGGGGAAAAAATATTTTAAAAGTTTTATGTAATTACTGAAAATGAACAGGTTACATGAGAAAAACATGCATTTTATGCAATGTAGTGTTCTATGCTCAAAGTTTGCAAAACCAGAAAAAAAGTAAAAATATAATCTAATTATTTCAGTATTTCCTTAGGTGACATGTGGACCCACATCCTGTTGCAGTTTGTTCATACTTGAGAACAGTTTATTGATTTTAAAGTTTGTTTACATCTTAGATGCCAAGTGAAAAAGGAATTATTCTGTCTCCTCAACTGCGTATTTTGCAGGGTATTTTCTCTTTACCTCAGTAAGTGACCTTTCCTGTTGTTGAATAAGAAGAAAACTTTCTCTGCCTTGATGTTTGTATGGATTGAGTTTAGAAGTATTGATGTATTTTTAACAGCTCTCAAAGCAAGGAAACTAGTTCCTTTTTTCTGCTCTAGGTTTGTTGTTATACCATCTTTTCTCTTGCTTTTTTTCTCCTCCACTGGTAACACTGTTGGTTTTTTAATGCTTCCTTAGTCTATTCTTGTTGTGCTGTGAGTTCAAGAATGTTCTTATAGAAACTGGTTATTTTTTCATCCTGATGTCACCAGTGACTCAGTTCAGCACATGTTCTTATCACAGAATTGCTCCAGACTTCTGAGTTCTCTCCAAATTTTCTGTGCGAAGATAAACTGTAAAGGTCTTCAGTAGATACTTCAGAAAGAAAAATGTGTCTGTGGGAATACAGACTCTTCCTGTTGCTGGCTTTGCTATAGTTTTTGATCAACTGTTTATAGAGGAGAGCAGTTCTTTTGCTTCTCTCTGGATAATGACTTAAACATTTATCAGCTTCTCTTCTTGAAATAATATGTGTGGTAGGAGTACAAATATTTTCTACAAGATATTTGGTCTATTATTTTAGAACAATAGTCAGAGGAATAAAACTTGTTCTATTGCAGTCTGACTCTGAAGCAATTTCAGAATTCACAAAATGTTTGAACATGGACATTGCACAAATATTTGTGCTTTCTGAATCCCAGTTACACAGGTATTTGCTTGCTGCTATTATTTTCTATTAAAATGTCATGAGGTACTAATGTAAAAATCCCTTAATAGTAGGTTAACACAAGATGTTTAAACATCTTAAAGAGCAAAAAAACCTGTACTGGGATTAGCCTGTACAGCTTGCCTGTAATTCTGGGTTAGATGGCAATTTTAAGGAAGGGCACTGATCTCTCATTATAACCTCTGTGGTTTATGCTCTGCACGAGCTGTTTCTGAGACTCACTTAGATCTGGAACACCAAGTTGGCAAACACTTCACCAGCTTGGCATCGCTTCCAGAAGTGAGCAAAGCAGTTGTTAACACTGGGAGCGTTTTGACACAAAGAAGTCATTGCACTGTAGGTTATGTGCTCAGTGTTCATCACCTTGGCTGTTCTGCACTGACTCTCTGTATGGACACACGTGGATTTGCACGGGTGAAATAAATTGGGTATGATACCCAACAAGGTATTTAAAAGCAATTATCATAGCAATAAAGTGCAGTTGATGTCAGATGACCTTTCCTGCATTCAGCTGTTCCAGAGGGGCTACCAAATCCAGCTGCTTCCAAGTGCACCATTCCCAGTGTTGCCTTAGATGGTTCTGGTGCTGTGCAGCCCTCTTTGGGGGTGCTCTGGCAGGGGCTCCCCTCTTTGGGGGTGCTCTGGCAGGGGCTCCCCTCTTTGGGGGTGCTCTGGCAGGCGCTCCCCTCTTTGGGGGTGCTCTGGCAGGCGCTCTCCCAGCTCTGGGCACAGGGGTGGCAGGGCCTGGGGGCTGCTCTCAGGCACTGCTGGCAGCTCAGCAAGGCCTGACCCTGCGAGGTCTGCAGTGCTTAGGACAGTGAGGTTTATTTCTCAGACAAGAAATTCAAACCCCAGACTGTTAGACACCAAGGGGAAAAAGGAAAGGTTAGGAGGCAGAACTGAGGAAGATTAGCTGGAAGAGGGAAAACCTGTGCATTTTTACAGACCTGTAAACTGTGGATGACACGTCTGGTTTATCTTAAATAAACTTTTGCTTTCTGTTTGGTCTGTGCAGTCCAAAGAGCCGGTTCTGCAGATAAGGTGTGTATCTCTTCCTGACTGTTCCATGTCTCTGCTAATGTTCCACAAGACACTGAGCATCTCTAGGATCCTGATGGTATTACATTTTTAGTGATTTGAAAATTAATTGAGAACTAAAGATCTCATTCCCCCATCTTTTACCAAGTGCTGCTTGAGATGCCAGTGTGATTTTTTTTTTTTTTGCCACCCCAACTAATCATTAAATCATCTGAAACCCAGATGATTGTGTATGATTTACTCATTTATGTTTTCCAAAAGTGCTTCAGTCTTTTTTACAGGCCTTTGAAAGAGCATTGAAACACACTGTGATGTCTTTCTCAGATTCTTTTCTAATTAATCAAGAGTAGCAGAAGAAACAAACAAATGAAAAAAAGAAAATTATCCAACTGAAAGTCTGTAAATAAACAACTTGAAGTATGACAGGAAAACAAAGCATGCATGATAGATGGATGAATTTTAAAAGTTTTCTTTTTTAGAATACATCTTTTCTGTTAATTATTCAGGGAAAAAAATATTTGACTATAGCTATTTTTCCCACAACACTCCCATCCTGAAACACATTCATGGTATCACACAGACCACAGGCTTATGCTTAGGAGTAGGAAACTCTGAATACAT
>NW_020955359.1:1990266-1992326 GCF_003031625.1 Empidonax traillii | reverse complement strand
CATGGGTCTTTTTGGGCAGCAGACTATCTTTCACTGCTGTGAAACCTCATTTTTGGTGTTTTGCTAGAAGTATTTTTTTCTCAATAACTCATGCTGGTTTTTTTTGAAGCAGTTAAAGCAGAATTCTGTATTCCATGATAAAAAAGGTTTCAACATTATTGCAGTATACTTTTTTCACGTGAGTTCTGAGGACTTTTAAAGATTAAGTCAATCTAGAATACTAAAGATTCTTTTCTAGATACTCATTAATTTTGCCAAAGCTAATTTTGAGTTGAAAAGTGAGCTGAGAGTGCAGAGATAAGACTATTTCAGTGTGAATTTCATCTCACTTTCCAAGTCAGACCTGTGTGTTAGTATGAGCACATTAACGTTTGTTCCTTGTTCAGTGTGATTTATGGGATGTAACTCCTGTGAGCCCTTTGGCACTGCTTAGCCAGGCTGGGCTGGCCTTTCAGGCAGCTCACTGGGCCTTTGGACAAGAGACAAGTGTGCATTTTCTGTTGTGCTCATTTATATTGTTTGAAACACTAGTTTAAATATACTGACAAATTAATACCACCATGTACCTACAGATGAGGTCCTGTACTGTTACAACTACAAAGGGGCAGCATCTCTGAGGTGTGCTAGTCCTTTGTCCCCCACATTTGGAGACTCGGTGGCATCTGCATTAGCAGGAGAAGGAGCTGCACAGGCACCCATCAGTTAAAACCCTTTGGCATCTGGAAGTGCTTTGCTGTCCTACCTTGGCTTGTTGCCTGTTCTTTGCCACCATTAGCACTGTCCTCCTCACTGTGAAACGGGTGGGGGGAGATGGAAGAGGCCCTGTCACTATGAGGAAATGAAGAATTTTGGCAGCTCTTCAGTGAATTGCTCTGCAAAGCAAAAGCAGGGGATTTCTTTCAAGGCCTGAGTTTTGCCACCCTTGTGCTGAGCAGTAAATTTCCCTGAGCCTGGACAGTCTGACAGGGTTGTGTGGAGCACACCCAGTTGATCAGTGAGGGTGAAACACTTCCTTAGAGACTGTTCTGAGTCCATAACCTGCCCTGAATACATGAATCAGTCCATGCACTCCTAACTCTTATGCTGCACTAATGATAAGGGTCATTTGAGTTCCAGGACAGGTAGGAAAACAAAGCAGCAAGCAGGCTGCAGGCTTACCAGGTGGCAATTCTATAAAAGAATGGCCCTGTTTCAGTGGCTTTGTGTTACAGAGGAACATGTAATAAAATGTAATAAAATAAAGCAGCCCAAACCAAGGCAGCTTTGCTGCCTCTCCAGCTTCTGTACCTGAGCTTACAAAAGAACAGAGAGAATGGAAGGAAAAATCCAAATTGGTTTCAAAAGTAGGATTGTGTTTTAAAAACACATAATATTTCAAAAAGAGTTTTGTGTGATATCTTTGTGTGATTTTTTAATATTTTCTGGTGCTGGAGTCTAGAATAGCCATAGTGTCCACAGAAGGGTAACAGAGCAGGGGAAGGTCTGGAGCACAAGTCTGAGGAGGAGGAGCTGGGGATGTTTAGCCTGGAGAAAAGGAGGCTCAGGGGACACCTTATCACTCTACAACTGCCTGAAAGGGAGGTGTAGGCAGGTTCAGTTCAGTCTCTTCTCTCAGGTAACAAGCAATAGGATAAGAGGAAATGGCCTCAAGTTGTGCCAGGGGAAGTTTAGATTGGCTATTAGGAAATATTTCTTCCCCAAAGGGTTTGTCAAGTGTTTTATCAAAAAGGCTCTGCAGGGAAGAGGTGGAGTCACCATCCTTGGAAGTGTTCAAAAACACTGAGATGTGGCACTTGGGGGCAGAGTTTAGTGGTGGCCTTGGCAGTGCTGGGTTTGCAGTTGGACTTGATGTTCTCAGGGGGCTTTTCATACTCAGCAGTTCAGTGATTCAATGATACTTCTCCAGTATCTTCTCCAATAGCTTCTCCAGTTCCCTTAGGTCACAGACAGTATAGTAGTAGCAAGAAGCCTTCTTCTTCCCAGACTTTTCCATAAAAATGGGCTGCAGATGGTATCTTGTTCCCAGCAATTAATATTTATTTATATGTGTATTATTGCTG
>NW_020955359.1:1988500-1990245 GCF_003031625.1 Empidonax traillii | reverse complement strand
AGAAAATTATAATCAAACTCCAAAGTGGTTATAATTGCTGAGGACTGGAGTAAAAGCTGTTCAAATAACATCCAGCTGTAGGCACTGTGAACTCTTTAACCAAATCTAAGACAGGTTATTCCTGATTTTCTCACATTTTCTCCTTATGCCTAGGTCTGTAGTTCTTCTTTCAGGATGAATGCATCTTGTTATGTTTATTTAATTAAGACATTTGTGAAGTAAAACCTCTCAGTTTTTAAAGGCACCTAAATCCACATGTAAAGTGAAAACACACAGTGATAGAAAATGAGAATATCCATTACCAAAGGTGGCAGAGCCAAGGAAAACCTTATCCAGCTGCGTGGCTTTGATCCCATTGGAGGCTCGTGTTGCTTTGAGGAAGGAGTGGCAGGAGGGTTGGGATGTACTGATGTGCTGCAAGTGGGGAGGAGAGCCCAGGGCTCAGACTGTGTGTGGTAAAAACATCCATCAAATGTGGATGTCTTCTGTCTGCTGCTTGAGTTAAATACCCAAGGACTGAGAGAGCTGCTGTTGGACTTAGGGAATTCGGTATTGGAGAGAACCTTTGTTGATTGGAGTGAATGGTCTGGTTGAAATTAGGCCCACTAACATTTGAAAAAAAATAAATGCAATTAGACATGTTCTGAAGTATCAGTTTGTGAGATTTTCCTCCAGAAAGCTGGTTATTTCTAACTGGGAATGCCTACTTCTGATCCTAAAATTGCAGTTCCAATGCCTAAAAAATTTATTGAATGAGATGATGATCAGAAGACATAAAGCAGAGCTCAGGAACCAGAGATAAATAGAAGAGAGGACAGTGTTTGACAGAGAATTGAATAGTTCTAGGAGGAGTATGCAGGATGAAGGGAAAGCCATAATGAACAAGCTTAACACGGGGATGGGAAATATAGTCTGTATTTATTCTAGGAACTAAATTTATTCTCTTTTACATTGTATTGGATGGTTTGACAAATAAATTATTTGGTAACAATACCTGTTATGAAACAACCATAACTCCTCTCAGAAGTAATAGCTTTTATCATTATCATTGATTCAGGAAATTGGAATAAATATCTTGGCTTATTAGCATGTTATGTAGATAACTTTGAAAAATGCTGAAAGCTGTTTACTATTGCTTGCCCAAAACAAAGTAGTTCTGTCTCCTCAGGAAAAAATAAAAATCAATCTGGGAGGGCTGACAAACAGGCAGGCAGCAGGGGGTTGTTTTCAGAGCTCAGAGACAGGTCAGCTGAGGCTCTGAGTGTGAATGAGTAAGACTGATGTGCCCACGTGGATGAGCAGTGGTACCTGACTGCAGGAGCTGTGCTGATGGACAGACAGCCAGGACAGCAGGACAGCAACAGCTGTAAGTGTGGGGTGGTAAAGAAATATAAACTCAGCTGATACCGTTGCTGTGGGAGCCACCTCTGCTCAGCTGTGGAGCAAATGATGCTCACCCACCCAGTGCCTTGAGCCCCATTTTTTTTTCCCTTTAAAAAAGTCCTTTCAAATAGGCTCTCCCAGCTCTCTGTTGTGTAGAGAAGGAAACCACTTGCACTTCCTTTCGTGAAATTTGGTTAATTGCTTCCCTTATTCAGGTTTTTCATATATTTATAGATAGTTTTCTTTTATTACAGAAGTGACTTAGTCAGGGATGATGATTTGAGCGTGGTGTGTTTTCAACTCATACCAGTTCAGGTGCAAATTGAGTCTCTTGATATCTTCACCTCTCTAAAAGTATTAAA
>NW_020955359.1:1872302-1986110 GCF_003031625.1 Empidonax traillii | reverse complement strand
CAGTGATTCAATGATACTTCTCCAGTATCTTCTCCAATAGCTTCTCCAGTTCCCTTAGGTCACAGACAGTATAGTAGTAGCAAGAAGCCTTCTTCTTCCCAGACTTTTCCATAAAAATGGGCTGCAGATGGTATCTTGTTCCCAGCAATTAATATTTATTTATATGTGTATTATTGCTGAGGTACATAAATTAAACTTCTACTATAACATCTATTTTTTATCAGTAATGTGCTTGTTTATCTCTTACATTGATTGATGATGCTGTAGGTACTGATCTGTCATGCTTGTACAAATTGTTCTTTATTATCTTGAAAATTAAAGAGATAAACTAAAGAGGCTTTAAGTAAAAATAACTGATGTTTCTCTGACAGTGTTGTAAGAGGGTATTATTTACAATGACTCTCAGCTTTTGAGCAGTCCTGTATTTGGTTCTGACCATCTATATTGTACACAGAGGATCTAAGGAGTTGAACATACATCTGTTTGAAGTGGAAGCAAATAAGTAACTTAGTATTATTTTTTAAATGCAATTTAGTTAAAGCAGAAGAACTAAAGATAAATGTTATCTTCTGTCTTCTCTTTATTGCTCTTGATTTTTAGAAGAGGCCCAGGCAGGAAAGGGGGTTCCCTGCTGTGGCTTCCAACTGGGAGTTTGCATTATTCTGCAAACAACTATTTATCGTTGTTCCTAACAACTTACCCAAAATATTTTTGGTGTGGGTACTTTCTTTATTCTTTAGTGCAGCTTTTTGGCCATTAGAAATAATTGTTAATGACACCATATCAGTCAGGAAACACACAGGGACATTTGCCCGAACAAGGAACTCTCTAGAACTGAGGCTTTTTTCTTTTTGGAGATTTTATGAGATAATAGCATTATTTCTATTGATAAACATTGCTCTTTTGGGAAGTTTTTGTGGTGTTTCTCTAAATTCTCTATTCCTAAGGCAATGTCCTTGAAAATAGGTTGTTCTTGCAGCAGAACTCACTGACCCTTCCTGCTGTCCATCTAATGTACTATTTTCTGTTTTAAGTGCAGGGTGCTACATACATTTATCTGTAAATGATTATCTATTGGGCTGAGCTTAACACTGGCAATGTCCTAGATTTTAATGACAGAAACATTTCAAGAATTAACAAGTCCCTCACTTTGAGGCTTCCTGTCTCTGTTGTGCTGGTAAATAAACCTAATTTTTTTTATGGCAAACTATTACAGTCATGCCGAGTTAAAATATGCAGTTAATGAGGCTGTACAGGATATTTCATTCAAGCAAAGTATTGTCTGGCAAAGCACTCCCAGCAATCCCTGATGCCTGCTCAGTGCTGGAAGAGCGACCCTGTTCCCCTCAGTGCCAGATGGCAGGTCACCTGTGAGCCGTGCTTTCCAAACATTCCCAGTGCAGGGATTTCCTTGGGCTGAGGAGCTCACTGTGCAGAGCTGCTTCCCAGCACATCAGGAGTGCTTTGCTACCAACTCCACTGAACCACAGCTGTGCTGGCCACTCCTGTATTCTCGTATTGTCATTAAAAGACAAGCAATTGGAAGGGCAGAAACTCGAAGCAGAACCTTGTTCACCTCTTTTATCTACACCTGCCAGTAGCATTTTATTACAGCACGGTGAAAACAGGACAGGAAGCGGACTATGAAATTATGGGCTGCTGCAGGCACTGCTGCAGGAGTGCCTGTCATTATGGGGGCAGCTCTGTGGCTGTGAGAACAGTTCAGGATGTCTTGTCATAGTGATCTGCCCGTGGCATGACTGACAGTGATCTGAACGAGGCTGATGAGCCATTTGGATGGGGATATTCTGACATTGTCTCCAGCAGATGTAATGAGAACCACTGTTTGCTAGTAGTAAATAAAATTTGCAAAACCTGGGAGTAATAAAGAGGAGCTCAAAGAACACTGTGGATTCCTCACAATAAAAACTACACCAAAATGGTTGAACCTCCAGCAGCAGCCGCTGGTGGGCCAGGGCTGCCTTCCTGTTCTCACCACTCCCATAAAGAAGAGAACACATGATGAATAAGGGAAGACAATAACTCTGCTGTTTCAGGGGAGATTACACTTTCCTTGTCAGTGTAAATTTATTAAGCAGCAGAATATGTATCAGGCACGAAATCCCAGCACATGCTGAGGAACAGGCACCCTTCCAAGTCTCTGCAGTTGAGCAGAGGGAGGACGTTATTACTCTACGCCTTCTCCTTCCCTTTTTCCTGACCTCCTCATACTTCTGATAGCACAGGTTTTCTGGGCTGTGAGTAGACACCATTTATAGTCTACACTTAAATGACTGTAGCCAAATGTTGTGTGTTCCCATTCTCTAGTTTCTTCTTCGTATTTTTTAAAAGAAGTGTTTTGGATCAAAGTACTGGTAAATTAGTGCTTCCTTCCTGTGCAGGTCCAGGTTGCTCAGGTATCCTGAAGCCTGTTGAGGTCAATGAGACAGAACATTCCTGTTGCCTTCTTAGCTTTTGAGCTAGGGCACATCATATTTTTATTTATATTTAAAGTTAGAAAAAAGCATCACAGACTAGGTCAGCTGAGATAAGTAACACAAACATTGATTTCACTTGCTGATAGTTTGAGAGGGATTTATGTGAGTTATATTTGTTATTTAACACTTTAGACCAGAGCACAAATGAAATTACATATTCTCCTCCCACTGCAGCAGTCAGAAGTGGAGAGAGAGCAGCTCTAATATATTCTGTGTCTTCTGTTGGTCTCCTGGGCACAGAGCAAAGGCCTTTTCACTTCTCTGTGTTCCTTCCTACTTCTGCAGGGTGACTCCATAAAGTTATGTAGTAGCTGCCTGGGGTAAAAACTGATTTTGTGTAGGTTTAGAGCCTGGTACAGAGGAGTCTCAACCACTTCTAACGCTTTCTGCAGCCCTGAAAAGGCATATTATATCATTAAACTGATTGACATTTAAAACATATGACCCATATTTGGCTACATTCTTATTGTATCCTACAGGACTTTGTCATCAGAAACTCCATCAAGCCCCAGATCTTTTGGTGTGCTGTGGATGAGCTGTCACAAGATCCAGTGACTCTGCAGGTGACATGAATTCAAAACCTGAATCCTGCAGTGAGCTCTGGCCTCTGTGGCATCTTCAGCCAGCTGGGGAAGTGTGTGGGTCCTGCAGGCCTGGCAGGGTGCCTGTTGGGATAGCACCGGTGCTTCAGCATCAAACACAAGCCAGCCTGGGGGATAGGTTTTGTACTAAACAGGGACATCCTCCACACAAAGTGCTTTCACCTATAAATGCAAGTCCCTAAGAGTGGGGCCACGGCAGGATAAATGGGAAGGATATCAGCCTAGTGGAACCAAAAGGTAATGAGTGCTTGTAGCTCATCCTATTTCATGGCATATCCCTGCCAAAGATACGGTAATTCAATATTTGGAAAAAGATTGAATCTCTGGGAGTGCTTCATAAGTACTGTTTTTCTGCTTTTACTTGAAAAAACATGATTTTTTTTTCTCTGCTTAAGTCAATAGAAAATCTGCCTGTGGTTTAATCAATAAAGTAAGAAAAGGTGAAAGGGAGAATTTCATAGGGTCTGGGAAAACCCAATACGTTAGAAATGAAATAGTTTTGATATTTTTGGTAAGGTGGTGTTACCATCCCACCACTCAGTCCTGTGATACCTATACCCAATATCAGGTTACAAGGGAAAGACTGTGGTGCTTCAACAGTAGAAAAACAGTGGAAACACTCAATCATTATCTTTTTCTCACTTATCACTCAAAAGTGTGCAGAGACATCACATGGAATGATGATATCAACTTACTCTTGTTTCCTCAAGATTATTATCTCCAAAATGATCATCTCCAGTGTTCCTTGCCTGACTTCTAAACACAAAACCTGGTGTTGGTTTCCAGTCATTACCTGACTTTCACACAGCCATGCCCTGAGCTTCAGCTGATGTAATTCCAGCTAAACAGCTGGAACCACAAACAAAATGTTATCCCTTTACCATCTAAGTGAATTATGCCACTATTTAATCACCTAATTTAGAATTAAGTTTATGATTCATAGAAGTAATAATGCACACCAGATGGATTGTTACTGCTGCTAAATGGTCGGGTGTGTGACATTCCTTCAGTTTGATGTATGGTTTGTGGTTACTCATTGGGTGTTTGTGAGGAACTGACAGCAGATGTATTTCAGTGCCACTAATAATGATATGGTACAGTTATTCTGTGTTACAAGAAGAGGGCAAAACCATAAACTCATAGGGAAGTTAGGTCTTGTTTGTAATTCAAGATAATTTTTACAGGTTTGTGCCTTCCAAATTTGTATGTATTTTGGGGAAAATGCCATTGCCAATGCACTGGAAACAGATGAGAGAGATGCTATTGTTTTGTTTTGTTGTTTTTCTTTTAAAAAAGAAAGACAGAAAAGAGAGATAAAAAATTAACCATAGTTTCAGGAAAACAAAAAACCCTGCAGCTTTTCAAATGGGATTGATTCAAGAGTCTTCAAGGTAAAAGATTCAAGAGAATGTATGAATTACTAAGTATTTGCTCAGTTGGAGAACTCGGTGTTCTCCAAGTTCTGTTGTACCTGAGAGCTCCATATAAAAGCTGTCGGTTGGTCAGGATTTTAGAGACCTTGTGGGCCAAGTATCATTTGAGGAGCTTTCCTAAAAAAACCAGGCAAGATTTAAACCCAAAAATGTCTGTAACATTTATACTGAGCTATCCAGAAACCACGGGGGATCCTTGCGCTGAATCTGATGGTTCTAAACCTCTTTCCTATATTGTGGCCCAGGAACTGTTTCCCAGAACTACCCCAGTATTTATCACAAGATGATAAAAACATACATGAAACCCTTTGATACTAATGTGCGCATTTAGGAGCAGGATTTCAGACCAGGTGAAACATGAAAAGCAGATCTGCTGGAAAAAAGGATGGTTGTATAAACAGAAATAGCACAAGGCTGCAGACCTCCAGGTCTTTCTGGTGGACATACGTAAGAAGTTCTCTGATGCCAAAAGTTAAACTTTTGAAAGCTTTGTGGTATGTTTTGGCAGTGTTATTGCAGCAGACAGGTTTTAAACCCAACATTTTTAAAGGTATCTGAAACAACAAATGCCTTTTTTTTTTTTTTATTACAGTTCAGAAGACAGAGTATATTGAGTGGTGTTACTGTAAAAACAGATAAACCGCCCTAGAGCAGACAAACACTGCAATCATTCTGTCAGGGCACCTTTCTGCTGCTTTTATTTCTGTGCTTCTGCAGCAGAGCAACTGAAAGGTGCATGTTGGTTTGTGTTGCTGAAAGCAGGGCAATTATAAAGCCTGTGAATGATGCTAAATGAGTTTACATGCTGGAGGCTGAGAGAAGCTGTGACATTCCTATGCTGTTTGCCTGCCTTTTTGCAAGATTTGGTTTCCTTCTAAAGTCTTGGTCCAATTCCCAGTACAACCTAGTGGGAGCATCAGAGACTGAGCCTTGAAACTACAGGTTGCTGCCCTACTTATTTTTATGTTGCTTATTTTGTAGGTTCTTATGTGCTACTTGATAGCAGGTCAGTAATTTGTGGGAATAAATTCTATTCAAGTCTCTTAAATCTTCATTACTGTCCTATCTTAGAATCTGGTAGCACAGTGAACAGAAGATTCTCATTTGTCATATGTGCTTACATCTCTTCATCTCTCCAGAGGCAGAATTGGATGCAGAGCTGTGTTTGGGATTTAGAGATAGTCAGTTTGCCATAATTCCCCTGGGACAAGATGAATTTGCTTTCTCATCTAATGTTACAGGCCATGTGCTTTGTACTTTGATCAAAACTTCAAGTTTTGAAAGGGCAAAGGAAGAGATTTATCATGCTTTAAAGAAAAACACTTCTGTGAATGTGATGGCTTTACAGTGTTGGAAACCAGGGCTCAGAACCAGAAGGCCTTTGTGCTCGTGCTCTGATGTCAGAGATTCTTTTGATTGCTTGGATTCATTGTCTGTCTCCTGTAACTCCTTGTCCTATTCAGGCCTCATTTTCCTTTTCCCTTCCTAACACAGAGCAGAGTGCAAAGGACGTAGGACATGGGGGAGTGAGGCAAGTGGGGCTGTAAGTCCTTCTGCTGAAGTTTTACAACTGTAAAATTGCTGAAGTGACTATTGTATCGTTGCTCACAATGTCCTTAGGAGAAAAAACCACAACACTCTCTTGTGTATATGGCCAGAAATTCTCCCTTCCTGTACCTTGAGATCAACTCAGAGGAAGAAAAAACCCCACAAAAAATCAGAATACACAGTCCTGAAGTGTCACTGCGTTCATTTAAGAGCAGTGTACAGTGAATTGGTAATCCTTAACTTTAATCATAACTCTCCATCCTTAAATTTACGTAGGACTTTAGGACTATTTAGGACTTGTTTTTTAAGAAAGATGTGTTCAGTGCTTTCAAAATAACAGCAGTCCTGGATAGATTCCCAGGCTTTCTTCAGCCAGCAGCTGTGCACTTCCAGCAAAGCTGGAGGATGGCTGCTCGTGCTTCCAGGGCCATTGCTGAGATCCCAGGGAGAGCTTATTCTACAACAGTGCCCCTATTCTTGTCCTTTTTTTCCCCTGTTAATCTTTCCTGTCCAATCTTATCCCCGTAAATTTTTCTGTAGTTTTTTTGCAGAACTAGAAGGAAAGAGTCCGGTCAGCTCTGTTAAAGCCTTTTAGAAACAGGAACTTATTTAGGAAAATAGCCTGGGGAAGAGTGGATTTTCAAAACTTATTATGCATTTTCAATAAATCACACAAATTATAAGTCTCTGCAACTTCTGCAAATCTCCTCGTCTGTTGTTGGGGTATCAATATTTATGTTTGAAGTTGCAATATTCAAATCTCACTATTCCCATAAGTCAGTGAGTTACAGCTGGGGAAGTCAAGTTCATCACTGAATGAACTCAAAAGAGAATCTTTCAGGACAGTTCAACAGAAGTAAGTACCTAAATAGGAATGAGAGAGATATCTCAGTGCATCTGCAAAGAAATGTTTAATAATTGGCAGTTTCCAAAAAGTATAAAAATATTTTGAAGAAAAATTTCTATAAAGGAAAACTCCTGGTTGATTATTTATGTCGTTTACCTGTGAAATTTTGTGTCATTTTTACCATAAACCCTGAAATTTGGGGATGTCAGAATTGGCTTCTTCATTGAATGTATAATTGTTCCAATATTCCGGAAAACAAAACGTAATTTCATGAATTTTACAAGAAATACAGTGGCAAGGAAGAGCAAAAAATGGCCAAAATTCAATGACCAATATAGTTCCAGTTAGCTAAATTTTTTATAGAATTCTTAGTCCTTCAAGCCTGTATCACATGGGAAAAATATTTGGGCAGATGATAGAATAGGATATAATTTGTACAGTTCCTCTCTTATTTCAAATTAATTTGTAAAACCTCTGGGAAATGTGTGTGTTAACATCTTCCAACAGGAATTGTACAGCATATGTAGCACCTGCAGTCTTGAAATGCTTATATTTCCTCAGCAGAAGGAGGATGGCTTCCCAAAGATAAGGAAACTCTTCTAAGTGCTAAGGACCTGTCTAATAAAACCCAGCTGAGTGCCAGGACTGACAGGGCATGGAACAACATGAATTACATGGGTGTTTCTTAGGACACCCCCCCCCGTGATGTTCAACCTCATTACCTGTTCCTGGCGTTATTTGTGCCTTCTTCTTCCGTTCATATTTCTAAAAAACACTTAAATTCTTCAAGAAATAGTTGATTTGGGGGGGGGGCAGTTTTATTTGGAAACAGCAGTCATTCTTTAGTGTCATATGCATTTATCAGATTTATTCTCTGCAATCATACAAGTGACAAGGTCATATTTAGTGATGGCCACAGTTCAGCTGAGTTCTCGAGGCTTTCCATCACATTCCTGCAGCTGGATTGGACTGTCTGCTGTACTGCCATGACAACTGCCCTGTGCCAGTCAGGGAAGGAAGGGAAATCAGGCATGAAGGGAGAGGGAAATCATTTCAGTGTGCTGAGAAATGATGCCTGGTGCTTTAATGGATGGGTTGCATGGCATGACCAGAATAAAAACTGTGGATTTCTTCAGCCTCCCATCCCTCGGGTAGCTGGAGATGGTGGAACAAATACACACCCTCTGAAGGGCAGGAACAAACCCCAAACCATCTGTGCTTGTGATAGCAGGATTTACAGAGCTGGTATCTAACTCATCTTATGCAGTCGGGGAGGGTGAAAGAAACTGTTGTATTTTGCTGACTCATGGTGAGAACAGGTCAGAATCAAAAAACCATTGTTCCTACCAAAGTATTCTGGGACATTTCCTTCTGCATTTCTAGTAATTTTCTTTTCAGAGATGTGATGTTTTAATAGCATTAATCCTCCTGTATTTTTAGCCCATTATAATGTGGTGGGGTGACAAATCAAAAATTGACTAATCCTACTGGGATTTGTGGCCTTTATGGAAAAGTCTGATTTCCTAAATGTAGATTGAAGAACAAATTTTGCTATCAATAGTAGTGTCTAGATATTCTGGAGTGGGATAGGTGACACATTTCTTCACAAAGCAATTGCTGAATCTGTGAGAAACTTTCTTTTTTAGCTCTGTTCTTGGTTATTAATGAGGATATTACAGAATTGCTCATTGTAGAAAATACAATACACCACGAAATAACTAGTTAAATCTGCCTGTATTAAACTGAAATATAAAAAGGGTAGACTTTGTCTTAGAAAAGCAGAAGTTGTGAAAAATTCAGGAGTGGAGGAAGGGAAACCAGGAATTGTGAGCTCTTGACACTCCTCTCAATAAAATGTAAGTCTTTAGAATACTTTTTAACAGTAGGAATAAATAAATAACAGTGTTAATGGGAAGTGGAATATGCTGTTCCTTTATCAGTGGTAAATCAGGTGATCTTAATTTATTATTTTTGAGAAGAAAACTGAGGCAGAGTTTAATTAATCTGGATTTCAGGATCATAGTGCCAGATAGAAACTTATTAATTTGGGTGCAGAACTAATGATCTGTGCACATCTTTACACAAAAATTCAAAGGTCAGGGGAAGTTGGTAAACAATATGCAATGGGGGTTTGCAGTGAAGGAGAAAGTGCCAAACTGCTGCATTTAGAATACCCAGGAAACTTTTTCTTGTGATCTTGGCATAACAAGTACAAACGTGCTAAATAATTTGCTTATAACTCAGACTTGAAGATTACATCGATTTGGAGAAGTAGTAGAATATTAAACAGGGAAGAATGAATGATATTGAGGGTTGCAGTGATAGAAATGGGATGAAAGCATTAGAATACAGCCTGTGTGATCAGGAAAGTCTGCTTAAGGTGGAGACTCAGCAATTACAATCAATATCAAAGCCCAACCACTGTGCAGAGGCTCCTGGCTGATCAGAAGGAATCCAGTCACTGCTGGGTGATAGAAAAGTGCAAAAGTGTGCATGTGATTTGTTGCGTGGTGGGGGCTCAGCAGAAATAAATGCCTTCATAAAAGACATTAGTGGACTGTATCCAGGATATTCTAAAGTATCCTGCAAGGAAAGACTGCCAGGCTAACTATGGATGAAAAGCCAATCTTAGAAGAAACTATAAAAGTATGGCATGCAATGCACTGATATCTCTTAACTGAATACCTGTGAGGGAAAAGGTGGATTTGAGCTAAAAGAAAACACAAAGTCAATTTGTCATAAACTGATTATAAATAAATTGTAGATAGAAAGTATGAGATCATTTGTTACTCTGTTGGGTAGCTTGAAGTGTTCTCTCTTGCACCTGGAAATTTTCTCAAATGATCACAATGTTAATCTACCAGGGAGATAAATACAAGACACTCCCATGTGCATGTGCATGTGCATGCAACTGGTAACATTCATTCAGGTGTGGAGCTTAGACTGTAACCTGCCATGGATTGCAAACAAATCCCAGTGACAGAAAATAGGTATAATATATGCTTTGCTGAAAGCAAAGTTGTTCATTAAATAGAAATACCTCTTTATGTGCACGTGCACTTTGCTTTATACTTGTAATATGTGAATATTCAACAGATATACAATAACTTCGTAGGTGACCTAAAGGATTTAACGCTACTTCATGCTAATGCTTTGCTTGTAACTGGAGGAAAAAGCTGTTTTGATATACAGACATTCCTATATGCTGGGCATGAGCTGAGCTTGCATGAGCCCACTGATGCAGTGCCCTGCTTGCCCCATCTCACAGTTTGCAGCTGGAGGAGGCCGGGCTGCTGGGCTTGGGGGAGCTGTGTATGAGTGCCCTGTTACTGTTGTGTCAGAGCAGGCTTTGAAAAGCAGCCTGTGGCACTTGGACACAACTGCAAGGAGATGATTAGTGTGGCTGACAGAATGGAAGAAAATGACTTTTGCATCAGCTCCTTGCATTGCTGGGCACTGCCAGAAACTACGGCTGTGCTAGAGCCTGTCAAGTGTGTTTAACTGCAGAGACAGCAAGTGCCCAGGACTGCAAATCTCCAGTGTTACAGATCATGCTGAACACTGGGAATTTTAATGGAATCGCTGCTGCTCAAAGTCCCCAAGATCTGAGAGCCCAGGCTAACAGTCAGAGTGGTTGTCAGTGAGGAGTTTCCATGCAGGAAGTCATAAGAAATCAGATCTGAGAGTATGGAAAAGATAGCAATGTTTGTGTGACTGGATATTGTACTGCAGCTAACGGACAGCTGTGAGTCCAGGAAGCTGAAATGGGAACCCAAATATGCTGTGATGGAGCCAGTAGATGCCCAGTATTTCCACAGTTCTTGAGCAATGCCTACCATGAGCCACAACAATTAGTCAGTCCTAACATTCACCTGGTTTTCTTACATTGTTTGCATTTGCCCCTGGATGACCTATGTGACCCAGGCCACCCCTGGAGCACTGTGTCCTGCTCTGGGCTCCCCAGCAAGAGGGAGACAGAACTACTGGAAAGGATCCAGCAAAGAGCCCCAAAGGTGATTAAGGGAGTAGAGCATCTCTCCTGTGAGGAAAGGCTGAAAGAGCTGGGGCTGTTCAGCCTGGAGAAAAGAGGGAGAGTTTTATCAATGAGTGTGTCCTGGGCTCTAGGTGGCCCTGCTGGACTCAGTGGGTTGGACCAGGTGAGCTTCCAGAGGTCCCTGCCATTCTCAGCTGGTCTGTGATTCAGTCAGTATGGAGCTCTTAACCTCAGGAAACACATTTGCACCTTGTTTAGACAAAGTAAACTACTCTGTGCTGAAGGCATGGCAATGAACATTACAGCAAGCTGCTTTATTAAATCCAGTGGCAATAATAGCTGGGTGGTGGTGACTGATTTACTTACAGTGCAGTGAATTTTTCTGAATTGTTGCATCCCTGCTGGCTGTAGCCTCCCTGCTTAGCTGTGCAGAAATCTATCCTGGGTGACATGGGGATAATAAGCCTGGAAAAAGCTGCTGGTCCTTCCACCTAACGTGCCAGGTTAAGGAAATACTGGCATCGCAGGGTTAGAGGGAAAGGAGGAAAGACAAAACCCTTCCTCATGGCTCTGACATCCAAGTGAAGAAATAGCAAGTGTGAGGAAAAACACAGTGCAGGTTTTAGAGCATGGGAATAGCTCAAGTCTGCGAGACAGTGATGAAAGGGGATCAAAACTACTCCCAGACCTTACCCATCTGTTGAGAGGTGGGAGCTGGGTCTGTGCTGGCTCCTCTTCCTTTCTCTTTCTCCAGCCTATCTGCAGGGACCTGAGGTAATTGCTGCTGGTGAGCTGTGGCTACTAAATTGCAAGTCTTACGTATATGTTTTTCACTAAGATTTTTTTCTTTTCATTTCAGTTATCTTCTGTATCTGAGTGTCTATTGTGCTGGTTACATTTGCAGCAGAGCTTTATAACTGCTTCTGCTATTACATATGTCCAATGAGTATTGGAGCCTAAAATTCCAGATGGAAGACTGTTTTCCTGAAAAATTGCAAATTGCTTTTGTACATTGTAAAAATTTGTTTAAATTATGTAATTTTTTTCTTGCAGTGACTGTTTGGGGCCTGAAATTGGTCAGTGGGACTGTCGCATGTGTGCTGAGAGCAGCAGGATTCCTTGGAGGGGTTTGCCTTTGTCAGTAATTGGTGTTTGTGCCCCCTCAGCCCCTCTGTCAGTGTGTGACTGAAGGATTCACAGTTACAAAGCATTTGACTATGAAGTGAACACAGTGTTCAGAAATTCTGGAGATCTTTCTGCCAGCAGGGGTTGAGTACTTGAAACAAAGCCAGGTCTGGGATCTCTGAGGAGCAGACATGCTGTCTGAAGCTCTCCTGGGGAATTCTTGTAGCCTTGCTGTGTAATGAACCTTTTGGGCTTTAAGTAGACCCCAAGTTCTAACTTTGAAAATTGTGTTACTATATCATAGTAGAGTTAAGACAGTGTTTTCCTTGGTATTCAGTGGGAATTGATTGATGTAAACAAGGGAATGGAAGAAATCTGAGCCAAGATCCTCTGATAGATCAGTTAAGCATGCAGATGGGGAAAAAGGAATGTTCATTGAACTTCCAGTTTTTAAGCTTTTTTAAGTTGATGTTGCTAAATTTGTAACCAATCACTTGTATTTTCTTGGTGGAAGGTTTGGGGCTTTTTTAATTATCTCAAAAGATGCCGCTATGTAACTATGATCCAAGGCTCTCTGGGAGGAAGGTTGAATTCACTGACTTCTTTCTCTGCCATGATATTCCTCAGCCTTTCCTAAATCATTTCACCAGTCAGCTCTGGTTTTTGTAACTGTGCAGTTATAAATCCAAATAGTGGAAAAGACTGGGAAAGGGAGCGAGCACATTAAAACAACAGAGCATGTGAATGCTGAAGAAGCCTAAAAACTTACACAGCTAGAAAGGCTTCCTTAGCTACAGAATTGTACCACTAAACTTAATAATCATGTGAAATGCGGCTGGAGAGCGAGTGTTGACTCCTACAGGCACTAGTACTATTTATCATGCTGAAAACCCTCACCACTCCAAGGAGAAAATAACAAATGTGGAATGGGGCATAAAATACCCAGTTGTATTGTGGTTCCCCTGTTTTATATACCATGCAATCTCTTAATAAATTGTGGTATGAATAAAACAAGGTGTTAATAAGACAAAATCATCATAGATTTTTACAAAGGCAAACAAACATTTAGCAAACTATTCTTAAATTTGCGGCAAGTCGATTAAAAAAACCTTCCTTTCATCTTCTCCCCTCCCGTCCCATGTGAAATTAGAAAGCATTAGTGAAGGAATTCAGTAAAAGAAGTTAACTAAGAGCAGGATCTCTGTACAAAGCATTAATTTATCTCTGATCAAAGTATTTGAGCCACTCTAATTAGCCCAAGTGTTCTAGCTTTTGAAAATAGAATTGCTTTTCTGGCATGGCTATTTCTTATAATATTCTGGGGGCTTATCAGCACAGTAAAGGGAAAGGTGATCTGTTGCCTGAAAAATAAACTAAAATTCCTATGAACAGCACAGTTCTGCTATTAATATCACTCTGCCTTCTGTGGATCAGCTAAAGCATCCACATGTATGTCATAAATAGCTGTGTTTGTTTAAAATAAGCATTAAGATGAGTAATTATATCTATTGTCTCTCCCCTGCACCTAAATCATTGTGAGACAAGCTGGCACCAAGAAAGCAGCACTTGGTTTCTGGAATGGGAAGCCCAGGAAGCCCTCCTAGCAGTTAACAGGACTAGCTCTGTGAGTGGCTATTTGGACTCCTGGGTTTTCTTGGGAATTGTGGAAGGTTTATTTCCTCTGGAAGCCCAGGGCTGTGTGCAGCCCATGTTTGACTGACAGCAGCGAATTGGTTGGACATCCAGCTCTGGATGAACCTAAAGGCACTCTCATCTCAGCCCCAGGAAAGTAGCCAGTGCTTGACTTCAGAGAGCTAATGCTTTGAAGGTTAGTACATTAGCCTGGAGGAATGTCTTCTTCTGATGTGAACTCTTCTGAGCATCTAAAATAAAGCAGCTCCATTTAACATGAAAAATGGTACAGTGTTGGGAGGCTTTCAGAGTTAAACCAGCCCCTGGCAGCATATGACAACACAGGCCTCTCCTCTGGCCCTCAAATGTCTCACTATCATTCAGCACAATACTCACAGCATCAAGCAGACCTTTCCAGCACAGAATAACTAAACTAACTACGTGCAAGGAGTTCAGCAGGTGTTTGAAAGCACATAAATTGTCCAGCTTAAGGACAAGCCAGCTGTTTCTCCATACTTTTCCAAGGCATGTCCTGAGCCCCAGGATGCTTTGTCTCCCTGAAGACAGGTGGAATGTTGTGCTGTTTGGCTTCCTGTGTTTCCCAGTTATGTTCCTTACTCTGGTCAGGTTGCCGTGGAACTGCTTTGACAGTGTGCAGCAACTGCTGGACTTCTCCAGTGGAACTCTGGGGGATCTGAAAGGGCAGCCTCTGCTGTGGTCAAGAGTATCACAAAGTGATAGATAGAAGGCAGTAATTCATTTATTTATCCATAGTGTTAAGGTTTAGAGACAAGTCGATAGGATCCTGAACAACAGACACAGTGAGGGCTGGCAACAAATCTGATATTAATGAAACAGCTGTGCCTGTGGAGCCCCTGGACATTAGACTTCTGAAGTATGTTGGGTTTTATGTTTCTTTATGACTCTGACAAATTTTAGATCAAGCTGTTTGTTCTTTCACTCAGGAAGTGACAAAGGTTTTATGAAACTTGGTTTGGGGAGAACATTTTCACATTTTAATGAACTCCTCAAATGTGCTGACAGTTTTTATTGCAGAGTGATGAGTTCGTGTCTGTGCTGTTGGTACCTTCCCCTGCTCAGAGCAACTGGATTTTAGTTTGAGCAAGTGTCTCATATTCCATCTGCTCTGTGCAGTCAGTGCCCCATCACTGCAGTCAGTGGATTTTTTTGCCCTGAAAGGCTGTGCAGCAGTTGGGCATGTCTAGACAAAATGCTGGTGTTTGGGTTTCTGACTAAATGTCTTTGAAGTTTGTCTGCAGAAGGGCCGATGGCCTGGTCTACACAGGGACAGGACAAGGCATCAGCAAACTATTAAAGTGTTAGCACTGGCTGTGTTACACCAGCCAGTTGTACTGGAGGAGTCTTTTATCTTTTTCCTTTGTTGTTCATTCCAGTGGAATGAAATCTCATTTTTATTATCTAAAAGTTCATGCCCAATGACAAAATATTGTAAGCTTTTGAAAAGGTTTTGCAAAAATGACGATAAAATAGAAAACTCTCTTTGACTGATAAGCCTGTTTAAAAGGACTGTGGGGAACTGACAATACAAGGACCTTGTAAAGGTACCAAGTATATTTTGATGCCCACTCAAATCTGACTTTTCCTAGGGGAGTATAACAAGTTGGCTTTTCTTGGCCTTGATTGCATAAATGGCTTACATGGCAACACAGTTGTCATTTCAGTCCAGTTTGTAGTTGATGAGCCTCCTCTTTTCTGGCACTATCAACTGAGAACAAAGGATTGAATTAGCAGAGAGTCTTAAGTGAAAATCCTGTAATTATTCTCTGCAGATGAGAGATGAAGAGTGGAATAAGCAATGTTTCATCATCAGTGCCCATACTGGGAAATAACAGAAGGTTTCCAGTAATGCAACTTTCACTCAATTAAGATTCATTATAATGTTTTCTTAAGAAATATTTTATATGTAATATATTTTATTGTCGTTATGACTTATGTATCTGTCCTTTACTTTCTGAGACAGTAGAAAATATTAAAATGGTCAAGTTTGTTTCTGAGTTGTTGCAGTTGCTGAAGCTTTGCAGACTTATTGGGGACAACAAAACACATCTCAGATTGTCAATTAAAAAATTCTAAGTGTATCCATTAACTCCTGATCTGGGGCTTTTAAAATAATCTTTAAGTGACTTTACAGAATTCTACTGGAACATCATAGTACCTTCCTTTTTCCTTTTTGGGTGTTGTTATCTTTTCCTGATGCTTACAGTCTGTGCTTTGGTTGCTTTTGTTTAGGATAGGATTAGGTTAGAGCTGAGATCAAATGTGGAGTAAAAACATAAACCATCCATTGAAATTTAGAGAAAATTTCTTTTAAGAATGTAATGCAGGGGCTCTTATGGTGTTATACCCACAAAAGGTTTACTTCGTGGGTCACATTTTTTCTAGGCTTTAAGACACTTAGAGTCCAGCTGCAGTTCACTGTCTGACTGCTGTGGTGGCAGAGGCTCAGTGTTTTAACTTCTTTCTTCTCATTTCCTTGTTGGGTGGGTGTGTGTTTGTTTGTTTGTTTTAAAGGCTCTGCTATGGCCTTTGTGTGATTTCAGGGCATACAAGGACTCACCTTTGATCTGAGCTCCAAGTGTTGTTTTACTATAAACAGTTGTCAGTAATACTGCAATCCCAAAGTCCAGGTGACTGGCAGAGCTCTTTTGTCATTCCTGACTCAGCCTCAGACACGTTGCAGCTCTGCATCCTCAGAAAAGAGCTGGACCCAGAGTGCTCTCCTCAGGGCTCTGAAATGCTCCCTTTCTAGCTGCTGTATCCCAGTTCATTAAAGCCTCAAAAGTTATATTTCACCTGTGCACCCAGAAACCTCTCTTGCCTTTGGGTAATCAGAAGTTTGGATTAATTATGCTAATCAGCTAATCCAGGCTGACACAATTAGCCAGAACAGGCAGTATCTCTGGAAATCTGTACAGGATCTTTCCTACTTGATGACTTTAATTTCATGATCCAAAGCAGCAATTATAGGAAAAGAGAGAGCTCTCCATGTGTTCTCAATCATTCCACATTTCCATTAATTGTCATAAAACTTGCCCCAGATTCTGGGGCCCTTTGTCAGGCTGCCTCTGCACTCGCTGCTCTGCGGGGGTTTTTGTTTTCTGTTATCTCTCAGCTCAAAAGGTGTGTTTGTACACAGTTTACCAAACATTTAACTGAAGCACATTTGTGTCAGACTCATCACAGAAAGGTGCCAAGAAGCTCTCCTGTGGATCTGGCTAGTGGAGCGATGGATCTGCATGTGGCAGCGTAGCTGCAGCTTGTAGAGCTTAAACAGGCAATTAAAGTGTAGAGAACACAGAGAAGATCAATGTGAAAAGCTAATGAAAAACTCACCTGAGCCGGTGCTCTGTGAGAGTGTGAGGAAATAGCTCAGTTGGTGGTTTCTGATGGCCATTCTCATGGAGAGGAGAGCCTGTTTTCCTCTGTTCCTGTCCGTTGTGGGCACTGTGCTCTGGTTATTGGTAAGCCACCTGTTCTGCAGCAGCAATCTGAATGGAGAGCAGCAGGCCAGAGGAGATATTGCAGTTGGAGACGTGAGATAATGAGATTCTTGACAAGAATTTAGCATGTGTATATTTAAAGTGATTAATGTTTAATGTAGTGATATTACAACTCAAAAAGAGAGGTAGTAAAGGAAACCAATCAAATGGCTCTGTACAGTGACACTGATCTAGCTTTGAAATTCCTTAAAAGGATTACACTCTGGTTTAATTAAATCCTTTGCTCTCCCTAACATTGCTTAACGATTTTTAGTATCTCCCCAGATTTCTAACATTGCAGAGAGGAGAGTTATGAGTCAGATCACTTTGTGGATTGAGTTTTAAACATGAGCCATGAATCCCTGAAATCCTTTGTTGTTTATGCAGAATACATTTTACTCTCCCCACTTAGGGTTTAGTCATCCTTTTCACCAGTCTTTTGATGAATAAGGTCATTAAAATTAACACAATATTAAAATAGCTGGTCTCAGTAATTATGATATTTAACCATGTTTTCTCCTGAGATTAAGAACTCTGTTCGTTTTATCTTCCAATCCAAGAACTTTACCAAGCCTTATTTATAGCAGCCCAAGGACTTGTAGCTGGGTATAGCTTAAGGCAGCCACACTATTCTTGTGTATCAATGACATCCTATGTTTCTATGGTGAAGGAACTTTTAATACTCTCTCTTTCACTCGTCATCTCACATTTGAATATGTTGCTTGAGTGTTGGGGTTTTTTTTTATAATAATTTAAATATATTTCAGTCCTTCCTAATGCTAATAGGTATTTTGTTTGATACTCTCATTAAGTTTTCCATTAACAAGTCCTATCTGTCATGCATTCCAACCTACCCATTAACTGAGTCACTGTATGTTGACACGTATTGTGCGAGGGGTTTTATGTAAGAAGAACCAAAAGTTTGTGAATAATAAAATGGGGACTGACATTTATGGAAAAAAAAATTTCTCTTTAAGTCTTACAAGTCTTCTGCTCTAGTTTAATAAGGTGACCAGGACATGCTGGAACAAGAGAACCGCAGCTAAAACTTCACGCCTCTGAACAGTGGTGAATATATTTAACTACCTGTATTTAAATGGGCCACTTTTGTAAGCTATTCCTGTAAATATTTCCTGAACACTGCCTACAGGTGCCTCTAGGGAAGAAGCAAATTGGATAGGAATGGGGTGGTATTCATTACTTGCCTGTTGTAATTCAGTAGTGCAGAGATCCTTAAAGCCAGAGATGCTGCCTGTGAGCAGCAGCTCTGTGAGCCGAGGAGGGAGCACCTGGCAGAGCCTGCTGAGCTCTTGGCTGTGTTCAGGTATCACTCAATGTCTTGCTGACTGACAGGGGGAACTCACTGAATGGGAAACATCCCTTTGATACCCGTGTGAACCATTCGTAGGGAAGCTACACCCTGAAAGCTTTGGGGTAAAAGCCTTTTGCAAAAGCCGAAAGCTCTTGGGTAAAAGCTTTGTGTGAGTTCTCCTGGTATGCACTACACCATCAGATTCCCAGCTCTAAGAGTAACCATACCAGCTTCACCTGGGAGATTTATCAAAAGCCTTTTGGTTTATATAACAGAACACTGATAGAGAAACAAAGTGGAAAATATATTAACAGCATATTTAACATAAACAACATAATTATTGGATTGGGGATGCTTAGCTGAGTTTTATGATAACTGCTCAGCCTCTTAGTCACCTGCTCTGAAGAATTTATGGGGGATTTTCACTGGTGCCCTTACCATTAGTGGTGATTGGACTTATGGAAAGGAGCTGGTCTTTGCAACTGGCCCTTTCTTTAACCTCAAATGCAAAGTCCTGCTTTTTCCCCTGTTCCTATTTACTTTCCCCTTATCTTCTGAAACTGGAACCAAGATATCACATTCTTCTGTAGAAAGCTGTAATTTCTTCCTCTTCTTTTTACTAAGGCTTTATGATTAAAATCTCTCAAATGTCCTAGTTAGCATATTTTTGGCTCCAGGATGCTTTTCCTTGAGACTGCTTTCAGAAGAAACTTTTATAAAGCATACAGCAAGACCTCCTTAAAAGTGCAGTTTTCTCATTGGGTGTGTCACTGTTCCTCCCCTGTGAACACCATAAAACAATTAAAAGTAATACTACAGAGAATGAGCGTGGTGGGAGACCCCACGCTATTTTTAAGGAAACCATTCTGGAAACACTTTGTACTGCTTGTTTTTAAGTCTTTTTTAGCATAGTTCAGGCCATACCAGTCTTCTTCCTACTCTACTTATATAGTACATCTCAAAAAAAGCTGGATCAAATGTTGTAGGAACTCTGCTAACTTTCTTTCTCTGCAATGTCTTCTGTAATCCTTCTCTTGGCTGAGATGTGTAAACTCCTTTCCTGGGTAGTGCAAACTGCAGCACACTGTGAGCTAATTACCTTACATTAGCCATTTCAGACATTACTGGCAGCTAATCTTCAGGAAGCTAATCAGTCAGAAAAAAAAAAGGCACCCAGCAAATAAATACCACACATCTTTTGCTTGAAACAATTAGGACTGACCCTAATCTGATTTAAAGAATTGGAGTGCTTCCAGAAAGGGAGCAGTGTGTGGCTGCCTTCACTAATTCCATAAAGCTCTCCTGGATTTTTAATTGACCCATCTTCTTGATGTACTTTGTTGTTTTTCCTTTTAGATCCCTCTGAGCTTGAATTTTCAAAAGCTGTTATAAATCCAAGGTAATGTCAGCTTATCCTCTTCATCAGTTAGTGCTAGCTTTTAAGACTGCTGTTCCAAATACATAACAAATTTCAAAAAGTTAATTTAAATATTTGGGTGTTGTTTTTTGGTTTGTGATTTTTTTTTTTTTTAATTTCACTCATGCCTGAATTTTGGAGAGAGTGAGAATATTTTCTCTTTCATATTGGCTCTCTCTTCCTCCTACTCCCTCAAAAATGTCCTGATTCTGCTATGCTGTTGATGTGGTTTTAAAAATTATGTTACTTCAAACAACAAGTTTCCTGGTTTTGCTGGATATGGCTTATGCTGCTTATCACTGAAGGAAGTAAACATCCAGAATTCAAACTACTCAGAAATAAGATAGCACCGTGGTACCTTGCCATGTTAATGAATGTCCTACAGGACACAGCTGTGCAAGTTGCTCAAAGGGAAATTCTGCAGAAATAGGTATATTTTTAATACAGATAGCTTAAATCAACCTAATCTAAACACCTCCAAACTTCAGCAACGTGAAATCCATAGCCATGCATCCTGCCCTGGTGTGAGCACTGCACTAACCACATACTGAGGGAAAGAGGAGGGATCTTGGGTGAGCAGACCGAGAGGTGCTGGCGATCAGCAGAGCACACCCAGGGCTGCCCAGGGAGGACACTGAACCCTCCCTCCTTCAGTCCTGGCTCCTCCTGAGCGTAGGCAGAGATCAGGCCATGCAGTGTTCCTTGCAGGAATGATTAATGGCTCTTTGCAAGGTGCTTTGAGATCGACAGGGAAAATGCTATAACTGAGTGCTGGTGGTTCTTCCACAGTTGATTTCCAAGTGGGAAGCTTGGTCTGGGCTCAAAATGGCCTTTTTTTATTTTGCTGTATTTGAAACCAGTTGTGTAGACGTTTGTAAATGTTAGATCCAGAGATCTAGTTGCCCTTCAGAGCCCTGAAAACACTCTGAACTATGAGATCATTTGTGACAATTAAAAAAACAAGGAAAATAAAAAGGAATAGAAACAGAATATTATGTATTGCCATTCCAACATGAAATCGAGGGGGATGCTCTTAAGACTAGCTGATAACAGTCAAACTCAGAAAAGTACATTAATATTGCAGATAGAAATGCTGCTCTGAATAATATGTGTGACAAGATCGATGGGAGATATCAAATGATTACTGAACTCTAAGCTTCCATTAACACAAAAGAATAAAAGAGCTTCCAGCTCATCTCCTTGATGGTATAGGAATGTCACTTGTAAAATGATCACTGAGGAAGCTTGTCAGTGAAAAAGACTTATGTATGCTAATTAATTGGATTAATCATTTGTACATTGGCATATTAAAATAAGCAGTAGATATCAAAGCTGGAAGGAATTTCTGTTGCCCTTTTTATTTGTTTTATTTCCCCTCCCCTCTAGATCCTATCATTGCCCACTGCTGCTCACCTCACCTCTTCCTGGGCCACTGGCTATGTGTTACAAATCTGCTTGGGCCTTTGGGTAGTAGGGTTGCATGTGATGAATTCAACTTAGAGAATTCCCTGTTGACAGCACATGATGTCTGTGACCTGAACCACTGGGTGCTGGTCACTGTGTTAGCTTGGTCCATAAACCTAGCTTAAAAATCTAGGAAAGATTCACTAAAACCAAGTGTAACTGGTTTTGTGTTTGAAGTTTTCCCCTCACTTTTTATTCTTATGCCTCACACGTTTCAGATGCACCCAAGTGATGTGGAGCCTACACGCAGTTTTTCCAAAGAGTGTCCCTGTGGTGTTGAAAATGTTGTGTGCAGTGTCTGGTGATTTCCAGAGAAGCCCAGAAGAGCCACTTGGGATACACACTCCAGGCTGCTAACTCAGCAATGCAGGCCTTGGAGAGTCCTTTCCCAGAGATAACTTCTTTTTCCTTCCTCTCTTCCTTTATTTGGCTCTCAATACCTGGCTCTGATGCTAAAAAAATCCTTTTCTCAAGTGAATGAACGGGACTGCAAAAGTCCTTTCTAAAACAGTGACTTTTCTGTTTATAATTTTCACCATCCCATACATTTTCTTGCGTCCCTGGGGTTCTACACTGGAAACAGAATCCTGTCATACCTCCAAATGAAAGGATTTAAAGCCAGCTGCATAGCTGTCTTTTACAGTAAGTTCTCTGCTCATGTCAAAACAGCCCTCACCCTCTTTGCTGAAGTTTTCACAGAGCAAGCAGGTCGATGACTTGGAATTTCAGTCAAGCTGGCTCATGGATTATTGGTTTATTGCTGCAAATTTGCTGCTGTCCAATTTGAATACATTGTAATTGCTACTTTCCACTGCAAGTAGATTTCTCAGTGTCAGAATAATCAAATTAACGGGGATGACCATTCAGCTATTCATTGATGCCTCTGTTGTGTTTTCAAAGGTCTCATTTTTTAATTTATCTTACATATATCAGGTTCTTATTGCTGCTGCTCATTATGCTAAAGCATCTAATTGTGTATTGATTATGTTCTAAAATAACCCATATCCCAAACATCCCAAAGTTTCATTTAGACCATAAGAAAAGGAAAAAAAAACCTGAAAGAGAAGGAATTGCTGCAATAAAAGAGTGCAAAGCATTATATAAAGAATCATAGATATTGAGGGAGAACTCTTTTTGATTTATATAAATAATTATTGTCCCATTTTACATTATGATGTATAATTATTTTGCATGCAGGCAGTAGCATAGAGAAGGAAATCCAGCAGGGGAACAAGGCTCATACAGCAGTCTTTGCAGTCCAAGCTGGAAGTGAATGCCAGCTCCTGGAGAGGCAGCAGAGGTTTAGGGAGAAGCTTGCCAAGTGTGTACATCCTACTCCTCCTTAAACAGCCAACAGCTGGAGCCCCAGATGAGCCTTAGCTGGTGTGACACTCATGAGAATTAGTGCAAAATCATTCCCAGTTTATGAACTGCCGGGATAGGTCATGGTGGCTCCTGGCTGTAGGAGCAAACAGGGGTGAAGATACGGGAGAGGCCTGTGTGGGAAAAATGAAAAACTTAATTTTGCCTGAAAAAATCGGTTTCTGTTGGGTGAGATAGGTGCAGAAGGGCCGTGGGGACCGTGATGTGCCTGCTTGACTCGGGAAGCACAGCCAGGCACTGGATTCCTGTGTGAGTGAGTCCATGTTGTGGAGCCACAAGAACCTACTTAGTGAGAGCTACTTTCAGTTGTTTGGCTGTACCTGTACAAATATTACTGCTGTATTTCCTCATAAAAGTTTTTACTTTATAACCATAATTTTTCTTCCCTACCAAACAACTCCCACCTGTGTGACTGGATACCATATTGTCTCACTGGTTTTCCCAGCTGAAATAGCTGCTGTAAGCAATTGGGCTGCACTTGGGCTTGGTAGAACTTTTGGAAGTAATGGCATTCCAGGACTGTATTAGGATTTTGAGGCATGCACATAAAAGACAAAATAAACAGCCTTCTGCTTCACTTGTTAATTTGGGATTTTAACTCTGTTGCCAAAGTGAAGCTGAAATGGCTGACACACATCTTGTGCTCACAGGAAATTTCATCAGAGAAATGAGAAAAGAATCACAGTGTTGCTGTTCAATGTCAAAGTGAAATTAATTCTGATTGCTTATATTCCTTGGGATATCCTTTTTCCGTTAAATATATTTTAGATAACAGGTAAAGCTTTTATTAAAACTTACATGCTGTTCCATTTTCATCAGTGGTCTAAAGTCATCACACACAGAAGTTCCTCAGGTTCCTATCAGGGGAACTGGTGGCCTCACAGATATTTTCAAATATAATCCCTAAATTGAATGGACACAATGTCCAACTGGTAATGGTAACTAGCTCCTGTGTTTTAATTTAAGCACACTCATGTTATTTCAGTCCCTGTGTAGATTTATGGAATGTTTTTCTGCCAATAGGAAAACAGTTTCAGCATGCATGAGAGTTGCATGTATTTTTGTTGAGGTGGGAAAAAACCCTTTGACTGTAATCTTTGCCTTAGAATATACTGTGGTCCCAGAGGCTGCTCTGAAATGGTCACATTTTCTGACAGCTGTTCAGTCCCCGTGAGCGTGTCTGCCAGGGAAAGGCGCTCGCTTCCAATTGGCAAATTTCTAATATTAGGTTTCAGACTATAAAAAAAACCTCACCCCCAAACTCTTTTTTTCCTTCACTGCTTCTTGTTGATAAAATGCAATCAGCCCAGAGGGAATTTATAATTCAGCAATTGCACCAGCTGATTAGTACCTGCAGGAGCAATCACTTACCGTACATCACCTGCGGCCTGATGAACCGTTTATTATCAAGGGTTTAATTGCTTCTACTATATCCTTGTGGCAAGATACGCACACACACACACACATACCTACTTTATACATATGTATGAGTGCATGCCACTTGGCAAGGATGCAAAATGTTCAGCTCAGATTAGATTTCTGCAAAACAGAAAATACGTTATTTTAGGAATTCTTGAATCTAGAACACAGAGTCACAGTGTGGTCACCCATTTCTGGATCTGGTTTAGGACAAGGATCAAAGAAGACAGAGAAGGAAAGTTTGCGTTTGTATGCTCAGAGTGTTATTTATTTATCACATACTTGCTGGAGTTTGATGTGAGGATTTTGGGTTCTTGTCCAATCTCCTGTATTTTTTACAATTTTTAAGTGAGCTGATGTCAAGAGTTTAATAAGCTTATGATGGGACCACCAGCAAGAGATTCTCCCTTGTGTGCACTGCACATACAGGCAGGAAGAGATCCCTGGGGCACAATTAAATGCTGATCAGCACTGGGATTTGTTTTATCCACAGAAGTGTGAATAAATTCTATATTACTACCTCAAAGCAGTGCCAGATGCATTTAACACTAACAACATCACAGTTGTGAGTGTTACAGCTGGGAGCCACTTGCAAGGTACACACTGAGACAGCACTGGGTACAGGACTGAGGCGAGAGAGCAAAGTCAAGTGAATTGAAGGACTTCTGGTCCTGAAGCCATGTGAAAAATGAAACAAACTCTGACACCATGAAGAAATCAGAAGGCTTATTTAAATGATTGTACCTGGAGCAGTCCCTACTGCATCAGCTGACAAAAGCCAGCGCTGCCTTCCCTCTGGGAGCTACTCCTCTGCAGAGCAGGCAGTGTGGAGAGAAAGGGAGTTGGTTTTAAGGTAAAGTGTGAGGATGAAACGGTTGCATGAAGATGGCTTTAATCAGGCACAGTTGTGAGTGTGAACGTGGACTTCACTCTGCTGTTTTGGTTAATCTTGCAGTGCAGTCCTGGGTGGGAAGGGCTGTTAACTGGGCTTTGGGCAACTCGAGGCCAGAGAGCCTGAGCAGCCTGCCCCTGTCAGCAGCCCCCAGGGAGCTGATGTGGTGGGGGCTTGGCCAGCATCTGGCCATGGCACTGCCCTGCCTTTCCAGCAGCACCCCCTAGTCCTTGTCTCCACAGGACATGGGTATTTGCAGGCTGCTTGCAGAGGAGGAACAGTTGTGTTTCTGGATACTTGGGAGCCTGGGAGCCATCTGCAATTAAAATGTGTGTTCCGTGGTTAAAGGGATTAATGAGACAGCCCAAATGAGAACATTTCCAAAAAAAGTGATTTTTGCAACTCTTCTGGATTTCATTAGAAAATTCTGATATTGTTCCTTTGATATAGAGTTAATCTCTATAATGAGAATATTGTAAAATACACTACAGGCAGCAGTATGTAAATATTTTTTATGGGAGATAATATAAGTAGGATTAAACCCTGGTTACTTCAGTCATGCAGCCAGTCCCATTGCATTTAAACAGGAATGCCAGAGCAAATAAAGCGAGCTGGATTGGTCCTATATGTGCTATTTCTATATTTCATTTTCATCTTGATTTCTGTTTCATTTGTAATTAACACAGTGTACTGATTAAATCATTAACTGTGTAGTTCATCTTTCATCAGCAGCTTGTAGATTGAGATCCTAATGTACTGTAACTCATTGCTAGGATAGCTATAAATTTTTGATTTATGAAGGCAAATATTTTCTGTTCTTGGTATCATTTGTGATCAAGAAATGATACAAACAAATTTATCTCAGATAATCACTTCCTCGTGTCTAACAGTGCTAGAAAACTCATCATAAGGATATCTGGGATACAGGAGAGGACGAATTTTTAATTCTTTTGAAGCATACTAAACTGAGCTTCTTTGAGGTGCCAAGTGTAGAGACTGAAGATTTACTGACATAGAATGGCAAGTGCCCTTGCTTTCCTCCAGCTGCTGTCAGGATGGTGGCAGTGTTACAGTCGGTCTCACTGGAAATTACTTTGTAGATTTTTTTTTTTTTTTGTCCTTCTATCCCAGTTGCTGAAAGTGTGAAGTTTTAAATCTTTTGTCCTCTGGGTCCACCTAATTCAGTAATTGTCTCAGCAGTTTTACACTGTAATATTCTAAGGAAGAGCACCTGAGTGCAGTGTGGTAAAACCAATAGGAACAGTGTTGTCTTTACAAATTTCATTTTCTTAGCAATGTCTAATGCAGGAGGATTTTGGGTACATTATAAAACTACTGCCATCTTCACAGGGTGGCACATAGTAGTTCTTGGAATATGTTGGAAAGATACCCACCATCTTCCTGCTAGAGGCACATGTCCTGGAACAGATGTTACGGTGCCACCTCCCAGACATACAGCAGTTTATAGGGCCTGTAAGTTGTGCAGCATTAACAGTACATTATCTAGTAGATGCCAATGTCATACTTGTTATTGCAATTAATTGTTTTTTGAGAGTTTAAAATATCTCCAGCAAAACACGGAGTATTTTGAGTGCTACCATAGGAGAAACAATCTCACAAAACCACCTCTGAATATTGAAATATATTTCTAAGTGCCGCTAGAAATTATAACTCCTGATTCTGATCCCATCTTTATGAACCAGGACTAGATGTGAAATGAGGATGTACATTTGCTATAAGAGGTGATTTAAGAATCCTGCTGCTCCAGTCACTTCTCTGCAGCTAAATGTTAGGACATGGCTTGTTGCCAATAATGTGAAATATTAGCCACAAGATGTCCTCACAAGAAAAATGTTGGTTGCCAGCTCTTCAAATATAGGCAATAGTTTCTGTCTGGACCCGCACAAAACAAACCAGTGCTTCCAGATTTTAGGCATCCAGTGGGTTTGGATACCTCCATGAGCCAGCCAGGTGCCCCTGGGGCAAAGGCAGCGAGTGGCGTCCCGGGCTGCCTCAGGGAAAGCTTTGCCAGCAGGCTGAGGGGGCTGATCCTGCCCCTCTGCCCAGCTCTGCATCCAGCTCTGGGCTGCCCAGTGCAGGGGACAGGGAATGCTGGAGAGGGGCCATGAAGGGGAAGAAGGAAGTAGAGAGGAAAGGCTGGAAGAGCAGGGGCTGTTCAGGCTGGGGAAGTGAAGGCTGAGGGGGACCTTAGCAATGTGCATCAGTACCTGAAGGCAGGGTGTGAAGAGGACAGAGCCAGGCTCTTCCCAGCAGTGCCCCTGACAGGAACACAGGCAATGGACACAACCTCAAACACTGCAGGTTCCCTCTGAACATCCGGAAACACTTTTTCAGTGTGAAGGTGACTGAGCACTGGCACAGTGTACCAGGGAGTCTTCCTCCTTGGACATATTCCAAATCCATCTGAACATGGTCCTGAGCAACTGGCTTTGGCTGACCCTGCTTCAGCAGGGAGGCTGGACCAGATGAGCTCCAGAGGTCCCTGCCAATGTCAACCAGTGTGTGGTTCTGAGAACTAAAATTAGTCTTGTGGCAGTGCTTCAGATTTCCTAAAATATTTGGAAAGCCATGTGGCTGCTTCAACTGACCTATTTGATGAGTAACATCCTGAATATAGTTTAACCTTAGAATTATTTGACCAATAAAGGTTATCTGGTAGATCATCTGAAAACCATAAAAAAATTTCTTTTTGTTTGGAAAAGACTTATTGAAGCAAAGTGAACAATTTCCTCTTACACAGCAAAATAGACTTGCTCAATCAGTTCCAACTGTAGCTTTCCTCTTGCCCAGCATTAGGAGACAGTGTAAGAGGTGGTGCCTCAGAAGTTATCTGCTACAGCACCACCAAACCCCAAATGTGGGAGTGCCAGTAGGGCACGAACAGCTGGCATCGGGCAGTAGCTCCATAACTGGTGATCAGGAGTTATTTGCAGCAGGAGCTCTGCAGAGACGACATCAGTGACAGAGTTTAGCTGGTAAGAGTTAAAACATGTGCTTTGTTGAGAAATTCATGACAGAAATATGAGAAAATCCTTCCTTGCAACCAGCAAAGCAAGTTGAGAGTAGTGTTAGAAGATGAACATGACAGCAAAGTGGACAAGGGAGAGTTAATGACAAAACACCTAGGCAAAAATCTTTAATCTCTAGGGGATGTAGAGAAATTAATATACTGCTTTCTTACACGTGGCTGGATTAGAGACTAGTAGAGAATCCAAAGCAAATATGATATTCTGAAGCAGCGAGCCTGACATTTTTTACACCTCTCTCCTTTCTTCACATCACGCCATGCTCCTTTCCATCAGGTTTTGATCACAGGTTCTGGTTTGTCTGCAGTTCCTTTTCTATCTTTGATCAATGTTTGTCTTTGATCTCCATGTTTCTGTCTCTTCTTTTCTTTTGTATCCAGTCCATGACTATTACATTTATCCTTTTCTTCTGTACTATTGTTTGCCTTCCAGTGGGTCTGTCTCCTCATTTCATTGTCCTCTCTCTCTCTGTCCAAAATGGTGTGCTGGGTGTGAACAATAAATGAATTGATTTCAAATGAGTTGATGACAGTGCTAAGCCAATCCATATCATACATAACAGCCCACTGGGTGAGTACAATGAGTGACTCAAATCAAAATGAATTCACACCGATGCTTGGAAAATCCATATGGAGGGCTGTGAGGCCGAGGAGCAGAATGGTTTTGCGTAACCAACGTTTTCTTAAAGTGGCTTTTTAAGTAGTAAAAAGAAATCCATGTCTGCCTTTTCCTTCTACTCTGTTATCTTTGGATAAAAGAGATTAGCAAGTGTGTAATTGATTAGTTAATTAGTAAGAGTGGGCCCTGAAGACTGGTTACCGAAGGCATGAGGAGTGATTGGAGACTCTGAAAATGTTACAATAAAGCAAAATTTTGAAAATGCCTCCTTGTCTGCCACAGAAACTCTTAAAGGCATAAAAATGCAAACAGGTTTCCTAGGACAGGTTGGCAGACTGTTCCTCAGAGATGGAGCTACTGTATTATTGTTGCATGACTTATACATGTGAGTTGAAAGGAAATATAAATAACAAGGAAGAGAAGACTAATAATTGGGAAAGCTTGACAGGAACTCCTTTGTGTCATGTTCCCAATCCTGGGTTTGCCACGGGCTCATTCCTAATAATCCCAAGCATTGCGTTAAAATTGTTATCCAAAGGATCATGTCTGAATTTAAATTAGCTTTTCAGTTATTACTTTTTGAGTGGCTCCATCAAATATATATAAAACTTGGGGAAAGGCCTTGTTGTTTTTGCACACAAGTGCTCTTTCTGTAGCGTGCCAGAACCTGACATTTCTTTGAAGCTTTTCTAAATTTCAAAGGAGGTAATATATTTAAAACATCTGAAAGTTTTTAGGTCTTTCTCTCTAATTATTTTTGATGTGATACTTCTCAGGACACATAAAATAAAACCATTTTCTGCCTGATCTTAATTGAGGAGGCTCTTATCTCCTGTAATTACTGATGAACAAGATTACTACATGGATTAAATTGCATATTCTCGCCAACTGGAACTGGGTTATGTTTTTTTCTTTCATAATACACTTTTCTAAAGCTCTGCAGTGTCCTCATCCCCATGTAAATGCTTTATTTACAGCTGTCCACAGCTGTATTACACTGACTGCTATCTAATTACTTTTATTTCTGCAGATTAGAATTGCCATAGGTATTCAGAGAGGAAATACAAGCATAATTACTGTAAGTGGGGAACATTACCATGGTGATTCCGCAAGACTTACAGGAAAGTTCCTCTGGAATGTACCAAGTTCAGAAGTATTGACCTCAGGGAAAGTGAAAACAGCAGCTCAGGCAAATCTATTTTTTTGGTTTTTTGTCAGGCATGACCTCTGGGTAAGTTATTTTCATTATGATAATTACCCAATAGAAATTATTTTCTGCTGATGTGATATTTTAATTTTTTTTGTTTTATAAAAGAAGTTTCAGCATGGCTGCATACAGAATGACCACAGAGATGTGGTGTTACTTATTCAGAAGAAACTGTGCCATCCAGTGAGTCGCCTTTGCTGACCACTGGTGATGGTAAAGAGAACTCCCCCACACAAATCCCCTGGAAAACCACTTCAGCTCACTTTTTGGGTTCTTTCTTCTATAGCTCTGCTCACTAAGGAGTGACTGGGTTTGCAGTTCTTGATTCTTTCGTGGGGGTTGCAGAAGTTCATGGAGAACATTAAATATTAACCCGTGTGTGTCTCACTGGCTCCTGGCAGATGCACATTTTTGATTGTGCTGTTGAACACTGGTCTGTAATCTTGGAAAGCAGAAGGGCCCATACACCTCAGTGTTCCTCACATGGTCTCTCTCTGCTGGGAGCTGGCAGGAATTCTCAGGAGATAAAATAAGAAAGGCATGAAGCAGGATATTGTTATTTTTGGAATGAAAAGAAAGCCACAAATTCTGAGAATCCTGAAGCCAGTTGAGCATAGTAAAGGTCTCAAAACTCAGTCTAAATAGCAAAGCATCATGGTGTAACTTAAGCCACAGTGCCAACTAAATCTAAATTATAGTATCAGTAAATGCCTTTGCCATTTTGTGCACTGCTGATTTATTTTTTTTTTTTTAATTTTGCTGCATGTGCTGTTCAAGGATTGACTTGAACAGACTTGAGAAAGCTGATCAATGCACAGCCATTACAGATGAAGAAATTACAGGGTCCTCTCCAACTGAACAGACAGTGAGGGTTGGAACCTCCTGGGGCTCAGTGAGTTTTCCCACCGAGCCGCTCGGATTTGTTGTTACTGAGCCATGTTGTGTAGGCTGGAGGCAGAAAGGGCTGCAGGGTTGTGTTTAGAATAATAGTGTGTTCACAAATCCGTACTCAAATTGCTCTGAAATCTCACAGTTAGCTGCGTCTTCATTCCATTATCTCACTGCTTCATGCTTCTGGGACCTTTTCCTAGCAGACTACGAAATCATTCCGAATGTAAGATGATAAATTAATAGAACAAAACAAATTGGAGTCAGTAGGAGTGCATTTAGCACTAACAAGACCCATCTGAGTTTCACATTTTCTCTTGCCATTGTAAAAGATAAGGCTTGTGTCAGAACTCATCCTTTTTTAATTGCTCTTGCACAAAGCATTGGATGTTATTTTAAAGGCTGATGGAAAGGAGCAGTCCCTCCAATTCTCCACAAAACTGTTTTTTTAAACTAGGAGGGAAAAATGTGAGATATGAGAAGAAATACATTTCAAATCACCTAGGGCAGAAAGAATGGATATTTGGTTATTTACACTGCATCACAACATATATGGATGGCTTTAGGGTAAATAATGTTAAATATTTGCGATGAGTGAAAACTCAAACAAAAATGTTAAGAGTTGTAGTGTTTGGTGTGATATTTGAGGAGGCAAGAAATTTCCTATCCTCTCACTGAAAATATTGAAGGTTTTGGGGGTTTGCTGAGTTTTTTTACCTTGGTGTGAAAGGAAAACCATTGAAACATCCCTATAAATTTATTTCTTACCTGACAGTGAACTCTAGCAGCCTGGAAATTAGGGAACTGAGAGTCTAGTCTGCAGAATAAAAGACCATTAAACTCTGCCTCTTTTACCTGATGCTTATAATGAAATTTTCAGCTGACAAGCACCAAAGGTGCTTCATTTGCTGATTTATTCTTTGATTTGATTTCCCAAGATTAAGCAGTTTTTACAGAGTGCTTTTGCTGTTCTTTTGATAATACTTCATCCCAGTTCCTTTGAGCACAGAGCATTACCATAGAGCATTCAGAAAAGTCTCTCATGCACTGATTTGCTGTTACAATATTGCCTTCCCCACATCCAGAGGTGCCTTCCTGGGGTTGAAGGGCCACAGTAACACTGAGGAGAGTTTCACATTCCCCACTGTCACTGCAGCCTCTCCAGACACGGCTGCTTTGAGGTGCCTTTTCAGGCAGCATCAGTAGAGTTTTGAAAGACCTGTAAACTTTAAAGAGCCCAGACAAGAGTCTTGGGCTTTGAAAACTGTGTTTATGTTCTGTTACAAGCTCCTCAAAATAGCTTGCTTCCTGTACATTGGCACCACTGAGTTGGTTGGAAAGGGATTTCCTCCAGTCAAAGACAAAAATCCTGAAGGAGTGGAAACTGAAGTAGAAGGAAGTCTGCAAGGCAGTGAGTTTGTCAGGGATGCAGTTCCTCTCCCTTTAAACAGTCAGCCTTGGTTGCAATGCATTCAGCATTGAAATGCTGTGCAGGGAGGAGGCCAACCAGAGTAGTGGAATTAATAAAGCTGATCAGCTCTGCACTGACATGTCAAAGTGATGCCATTTATTAGAAAGTGTTTTCAGTAATTGTTTCCTCTTGAGAGAGGGAACTGATGAAGGAGCCAACTTCTGCCAAAGGGACACTTGAGGTGCAGTAATTTGGCCAGATTTTAAGCAATTTTCTGCTGAATTGAGGATTTCTACTGTTTGGTAGGAATAGAAAAGACAAATGATTACAGGACTCATTGTCTTTAAATATAAGAATAAATGTCTTTGTCCTAAATGCGTAGTTACAGATATTAATGGTCCTTTAGATTTAGTTGTGTGTCACTATATTTGTACAGTTTTTATTAATTGACTTCTCTCTCTGTACTAGTGATCACTGCAATCAGGACACAGCTTGCCACTCATGGTCTTTTGCCAACCACATGCCAACCTTGTGGAGAGCAGGGGGGGTGGGGACGGGCACTCTGCTCCTGCATGAGCTTGGAGAACAGGCTTGGGGGTCCTTCTTGGCTGAGCACATGATGCAAAGTGTTCTATTATATTATAGATGTGTAACATACCTTATATATGTTAGACATTAGATATATTATATTAGATATTAGATATATTTATATAGCTATATTACTTTGCTGTAAGTATGAACTTGATGATTAGTTAGGAGTAATAAAGGAATAATGTAAAGGTTTCTTTCCCTTCACAATGTGAATGAAATGAAATTAGACTTTCACAGCAGCTAAGCCAAACAATAGGGTACACTTGCTGCTTATGTTTAAGTTCTTTCCCTGGATGTTAGTTTATTTAAAACTGCAGTGGTCTCCATTGAAATGTCCCCCCAAAAATTATGGGGAGGGGCATAATATACCAGGAGGAGTATAATAATAATCTGGATTATTAGACTGAAAGTGTGAAAGTTTTAGAAGTCAAAAGCTCTTTTTTTTCCCACAATTCAGAACATAGGTATGAATGTTTGATTTTGATCTTGTAAGCCTTTATAAATACTGGAGTTTCTGTCGAGTGGGTGCAGTGAGCTTAGTTTCGGAGTAACTGATAAGAGGTTTATGTTCTTTGAGTGAATGCTTGTTAGCTACAGACTCTTTTTCAAAACCAGCAAAGATTACATTCAAGACACTAATTGTATGTGCCTCTTCTGACTCTCAAAAAGTGTTATATATGAGAAATACTCATCTGATCTTGTCAGCTAATTTCAAAATGCTCCCAGAGTGTGTTCTTGGTTGTTGCATTGCCCTGGAACCATTTCTGGATCTCAGTTGGCCTATGAGGGCATTTTCCTTGACTTGTTTTGAGCTTAACTTAAATGCTGAGCATTTAACTGCCTTAAAGGCAGTTCCAGATTGAGCTTTCCTCCTACTTTGTGTGAGGCATTGTCCAACAACCCAGCTTTCTTAATGCTCTTGTAGAGTTCCTGGCTTTTGAACCTGACTGACAATCATTTGCTGTCACTGATCAGCTCAGCTTTCTCATGGCTCCCCTTACTGCTGGTGAATGAGGTAGCCAGTGCTTTCCTACCCTCAAATTTTATGACAATCATTAGTTAGTTCTTATGCAGGAGGTGGGAAAAAAATAAGAAGAAAGTGTCTAGAAGATCTGTGTTTCAATTGCTAAATTGTTGTATAAAAGCCATCACCATTTGGGGCACTTTGTGCTAGATTTTATGCATTCACTGAACGTGTCTCAGGCTCAGAGAATTTGGGTATTATTATGGTATTTTAAGTTACATTGCTGTCTGCAGATCTGAGGGGATATTTTGAATTCAGAAGGCAGATAAACCAAGTTAAAAAGGAAGACAATCCTAGACTGGAGAGTGATCCCTCCAGACCCCGCCTGGTCCTGCCTGGCTCCAGGGGAAGGGGCCAGCAGGGTGGGAAAGCAGATCCTGCTGTGCACTCTCAGCTCGAGGAGCTTGCTACGGTACCCTGGAGCAGAAAACATTGGGACAGAGCTAGAAAGGGAGGAGTGTAGAAGATGATTGGGAACACATCTCAGAAGCAAGCCTTGGTAGTGATGGCAGAGAGCACTTTCCATGTACAATAATGCAGAAGGAACCGATAGAGCTTAGTGGAAAGCAAGAAGCCATGGAAATGCATAGGACTGGAAAGAATGGCTGAGGCACAGGCTTCATCCAGCACTGATTTAACTGGAGGAGAGTGCATCTCTTAAATACTTTTATTTTAATCTGTTTTTCCCTCCTCAAAGTTTCTGTCCTCAGGGATTCTAGCCTATTTTAGCCTATTGTCAAATAACACTCAGTTCTATGTTTTTACACTGTAGTGTGTTTGCATGAGAAGAAGGCAGAATTATCTCGTAGCCTTGGCTCACTTGGGATCCCATGGAAAGTGCCATTTGAACTGGGCCTAGTAGTGGAAGAACTTGAGTTATGATTTTCCATGATATGAATCAAAGTAATTCTAAAGTCTGAACAGCCCAAACAGATACAAAAAGCTCTTGAGTGATGACTGAAGATCAGCTTTGTGATTTTGTTAATTTTAGTGCCAATAAATCCAAAACTGAGAACAGATGTGCCAGAGCAGAGGCTTTCCTTTTCAAAGGCAGTTTGAAAAAGTTCATGATTAAAGACTAACTTTCAGGCTCTTGTCAATAGTTCCAAAATTAAGTTTGTCACAACACTTTATATAATGCTAATGATAAGCTATTTATTGTGTGGAAAATGTCAGTTTATTTCTTGCTCTGTTCTTTTGATCTAATACTTCCTGGCATGTTGAAGTCTCGGTATTTAGGTCTCTGCAGTGATTATCCATGGGAAAGCTCTGTAACTGCGGAGAGGGGAGATGGAAAAGATGAGGTGAGGTGTGGAACTGCTTGAGGGGTACAGTGGGCCCTGAAATTAAGCATCTCTTTCCAACTTTGATCTGGTATCACAGTGGAATGCCTATTGCTAATTTATGTATTAGATCTGTTTCACAGTTCCAGCTTGGTGTGAGGCCAAGAGCAGATAAGATTAAATGAGTGGGTGGGGAGAGGGAAGAGGCTGGGAACAAAGGAATGGCTTGGGGCAGGAGGAGACTTTCCCTGGGAGAGGCTGCAGGTGGTTGAGCCATTTTGCTGCAGTGAAAGCAGAGTCTGCACACCCAGCTGGGAACAGGGGCATCGCCTTCCTGCAGCCCAGGGAGAGGAGCTGCCTTGGAAAAGCTCAGTCCTGCCCTGGCTCGCTGAGTGTCCACAAAGGAAGAGGGAAATGCAGTCTGGACACCTTCACATGGCACCTGAATTCCATGTGCGGTTTCAGCGAACATTTCACCAGTAAATCAAAGGGGACCAATGCTAATGAGAGACTGAGAATTCCTTCTAGTGTTCCAGCCCGGCTGGTGGTTCATGATCAGAGGAACCCCCTGTACAACATTATCCTAAGGGCCCACTGGCAGAGGTAAAGGATCTGAGCTCTCTGGCAGAGCTGTGGGCTGGAAGGTTGCTTCTCTTGAGAGTTTGAATCTCTCTTGACTTATTTTTCAAGCTAAATCTCTGTAGCTGATTATTGATTCAAAAATAATTTGAGGGCAAATAGAAGTTTGCAGCTAGCTTACTGCTAACCACCAAACTCTGCACAGAATTTTGTCAGTTTTGAGAAAACATAATATTCCCATTCTGTTAAGAACTCCACTAAGATCCATTTTAAATAGTCCAAATAACTTATCAGTTTTAGGAGGAAATGCATCTTGCTGTAAAAAAGTCAGTGTTTGAAGTAGTCCCAAATGGAACAAAAATTTTTGGGCAAAACTTTTTTTTTTTTTTAAATCATTAAGGCATTTCTAAGAGCTTCAGAAGTCATAAAATGATCATCAGACTTGAAAAACACAAAAGTTGAATTTAAGCATAAACCATCTTTTAGCACATCTTTATGAATCCTTGTGTTGATAATACTCTCTCATCTACTGACAGGGAAGTAATGCATCACTATCTTATTTGTTTTCCAGTTGTCAGAGAATGGATAGTGTAAAATATTCAAATAACCGTTGAAAAAAATCAACAAACTTAAATCCTGCCTTTGATTAGCAATTATCATTCTGTGGGGAATTTTAAGCACTGGGTGAACTTTTTTTTCTGTTGAAGAGTACATGTAAGCCAAAAGTGGAGTGCCATCTCTTGCAGAGAGCTGGAGTTAATTTAATGGAATTAGTTCTCAAGGCTCAAGGGCTGCTCCCAAACCACAGGTTATCGATTCATCAGAGAGAGTAATCCCCTCATTAACCCTGGTCTGTGCAGCACCTGCCCTCTGCTGTAATTCCTTGTTGAAACCAGGGGAAAAGAAGGCATGGAAGGACAATAACCTTGTAAGTGTTTCGCTTGCCAAGCTTCTCCCTATTTCCCCAGGTACTGCCTGTGGGGGTGAGCAGTGGGGGCCAAGCTCAGGACCCTCAGCTGCAGCAGCTCCCCCTGCACAGCTGCCTGGACATACTCCCAGACAACTTAAATTTACAGGGACCTCGGAAATTTACCTGTTTAAAGCTGGTCAGCAGTATAAATCACAAAAATACAAGCTCTTCTTGAAGGTGCAAATATTTATAGTGGTATAAGTACACTTTCCCATAACACTGGAATAGAATATAGTCAAAGTTTAAAGCAAGAACACTCCTTACCCTTCCTATGTATGATCTTCTCGGGAAAGTAGTCACTGCACAACAACAAATATTACTGAAACTAAATATTACTGGTTTGATCAGGTTGATTTGGGTCTAGTTCTGACAAGTCCCAAATACCTCCAAGGCCTGTTCCACTGTTTGACTGGCCTTGCTGTAAAAATATTTTGAGTGTCTGGCTGTGCTTGTCTTTGCTGTGTCTGGCCACTGTTGACCTTTTGCAGTGCCAGAAGACCCTGGGTTTGACTTCACCATCTCCAAGTGCGCGGTGTGCTCCTGGCTGGGTGCAGCGTGCCGGTGCCGTCTCTGTGCTGGGGACACAAACAGCCCGGGGGCAGCGGGGGCAGGACCGCGGGGGGCTCTTCCAAACGCTCCAGGAAAGGGTGGCTGTCCTGCCGGTGCTCCCCCGCTCCGTGCAGTTTGCACCCACTGCCCCAAGGGTGCACTGCTGATTCGTGTTCATCACTCCCTCCAGCCTGAGCAGCAGCTTCTCGCCCTTCTTTGCGAGGAACGGCAACCCAGGAGTGACCAGGCTTGTTACGCCTCCTTTGATGGACCTGTTCGTTGACGGGAGGGCTGGGATTTCTGCAGAGCTCGCTACCAGAGTGAGGAATCTGAGCGTGCTCTTGGACTTGTCCGTGCTACGGGTGTAGCAGAAGGAGGAGGTAGAAACAAAACACGCACAGTTTGTTTGCTGTTCGAACGCTCAAACAGTGTTTGAGCAGAAGTGGCCACTTTGTGCCGTTAGGGAAGTGTTTAAAAGATTGAAGGCTGCTCGTGTGAGCTCACTTACAAAAATGAGAATGGGCTTTGAACCCACATTAGGACCTCTGGTAATTTTTTAAAAAGCTTTACACTTTTCCCATAATGCAGGTGGTTTTAGAAAAGGCGTTGGCAGCTAACCAGGGTACTGGTAAATTGGATGAGGCTGATTTGCTAGAAATTTTCATCAAATCAAGGGGGTTAGACCACCAGGATGATAAGTGATGGTTTTCGGTGCCCCATTTCTTATTTCCCTACTCTTAGAATAGAGAGCTATCTTACCAGATGTAATATTTTCAGGTAGAGGAACACTTAGCCAGCAATACTTCTATAGTTAAACAAAAGTGAAGTTATGGCCAAGCATATTCTTTACTCCCACAGATTCTATATTTTTCATTAGGTTTATTCATAGTGTTACCGTTGACAGAGAAATAGCTTTAAACATTCTTCCTTATAGGAAACAAATGATCTAATTCTGGCTTCCCGAGCAGACAGGCTTTGTTTATTGAGTTTAAACCATGTTATATAACTCCTCTTATCACACATTTAGGAATTCAAAGGCAGGTTTCTAGCCTGAAGGTCTCTGATAACATCCTATTTTCTCTTGTATTTTTCCTACCTACAGTTTCCAACTTTGTGGCACTATTAATACTCTGCCAATAATTTTTGCCAGTCTTTTCAGATAACAGCAAAAGCTAACTTTTATGATAGATATTTTCAATATATGAACCCTCTGTATTGTATTAACCAATTTATTATTACAATCTTATTTCCCTGGGATTAATATGCTTAAAACCTTACTCAGTGATAGCAGAGAGGAATTAATAATTAGGATTTCCCATGCAAAATTTTAAATAAGTCTGTGAAAACCAATATCATGAGTTTGTATCCTTTCAGGGGAGGACACTTTCTTATCAAGTTTTATATCCTTTCAGAGAAGATTCGCACAATCTGTTATAGCAAAGTGTGCTTTCATTATTTGCCATCAGCTGTATTTTGAATTTGAAGAATTGGAATTCTTTGTACTTTGATCAAATCAGTGTACACATCTTTGGTGAGAAAGCCTTCTGCCTTCATTTTTTATGTCTACCTGACCACAGTGCCTGTTTCTTTGGTGTCCACAGTCCATCTCTGCAGGGACACCTTCTGCTGTAACCCCCACCCAAACCTCTCCCTTCTCAGACTCTTGTAATACCTGCTGCAGATTCTTATGCAGCTGCAATCAGGTTTGTAACTTTAAGTCAATCAAAATTTTAAAATCTTTTAAAAGGAAAAGCAAGAGTGATGCTTCCCCCCAGTGATGTAACAGAAAGAGTGAAGCTGGGATTGCCAAAGCTACAAAGCTGCTTGTTCTTTGTGCAGATTGCAGGAGACTTTTCTCAGAGGTTCTGACTGAGGGGGGTGCAGCCCTTGCCCCCAGGTCAAAACCCCAAAGCTCTGCTCTGCCAGTGCTGGTCTGGAGTTCCTGGGGTACAAGGAATTGCACTCCAGGACTAGGATTTATGGAAAAGATTACATTTTCTCTTGGTTCAGTGCAGTCTTGGGAGGGAGAAAGCATGTAGTTTGCTACATAAATTATAGGGTTTGGTGGGGAGCTTTGACAGCAAAGCTTTTTGTGTGTCCCTGATCACCACTGTTTCCAGGAGGATGTGGAAGTTTACAGGAAGCATCAGGAAGGGATGTTTACTGTCACACTTAATAAAGCTGCATGTTCAGAGAAAAAAAAACATGCAGTACTAGTTGTGGCAATTACTCACTGGAAATGTGCCCCTTTTTCCCTGGGTTTTGTGCTATTTCTGTTATGTGTAAGTTTTTCGTCATGTACTTTGGATTCATGAATTCCAGCATATGGGCTTTCTGATTTATTTATGTTGTTGATGATGGTGTGATTGCTTAACTTCTTTATCTGACTTTTTTTATTCTTTCACTTCATGCCTGGATTTCTGACAAAATTTTAAATAGTGAATAATGAATTAAGCAAGATGTTTGGCTGTACCAAATGTTGCAGTGTCTTTTGGGACTCAGAAATATTGCACACACACTGAACTCAGGCTTTGGTTAGAAACTCGTGTGGGTGGCAGAACACACCTATCTGAAGTGCAAAGGCTGAGGACTTAAATAGTGGTAAAACTCATCCTTAACAGAACCAAAGAGAATTGTAGCTATCTATGCCACTACCTGTTTTCTGCAAGAGATAATAAACTTCTTGGGCTTGTTTCATGTCTTGTAGTTCCCAAGTTTTGTTTCCATGAAAGCTAATGGGAGCTCTTGACCCCAATAATAGTACATTTATATGAGATGCATTAAACCAGGCCAGGTTGTCTCTTGTAAACACCAAAATACACTCTCCCTTCAGCCTAACAAGGGGGTATAATGTAATTTAGACTGTAAGTAATGGATACAAACTAAGAAAACATGGTAAAAGGACAAACTAGGAATTAGCTTTGCTAGAAAGAGTTTTTCATTTGACCTCACTGTGGTTTGGATCCTGGATAAACTGCTCTCATCTGCCCCATCTGGATCCCTTCCAGCTTCAGAGGAGGCAAGGCCTCTGACTTGGGAATTCAGCAACAATCACTATATTTTTCCTTCTAAACTCCATTTAATATACTGTCAATTAATTTCCAGCTAGGTTATGTTTTATATGCCGATTTGACAGTGTAATGCTGATTGCAGTGTGGACCTGCACCAGGTGTAGGGTGCTGGATGATGTTCCACCTCTGCCTAGGACTTACCTGGGGCACAGCTACGGGTTGTTTTTGTTTGTCTCCTCTTCTCCTGATTCTGGACATGTGGCTGTTGGTGCATGTGATAAACTTCAGCTGTGTGGTCTCCACCTGTGATTAATTGCTGCTTTAGTTTTTGGTATTTAGTTGTGGAATTAAGACATTACCACCATTCCTAACAGAGGAAATACATTTTCTCTCTGTGGTCGTGTACTGCAGGTGATTGCAAATTCTTCCTGAAACAGAAGGTTCTCAAAATGTTCTGTGCATTGACGTGATTTAGGAGGTGGCAGAACTGTGGACAAACCTTCCTGCAGGATGTTTTGAGAGCAACCCTTTCCAGTTCATCCCAGCCAGGGAGTGGTCCTGCACGCTGTCCTCTCCTTCCAGCACGAGGGGAAAGCAGCTGGGGCTGCACCAGGGACCAGCACTGTGAGCTGAGCCTGGGAGGCACGATTAAACCTCCAGTTTCATCCCAGACTTTTTGCTGTTTCAGTTCTCCTCCTGAAAATGAGGAATATTGCCTTGCTAAATGGAGTGTGAGGCAGGAGAAGGAAGGCCCTGGATGTCTGGGGAGCAGCCTGGTGCCGTGCCAGTGCTGGCGGGTGCTCGGTGACGTGGGGTGCTTACACAGAGCTGACAGACAGCAGCAGATGTGATCTGGCAGAAGGTCATTTTTTTCTTAAATCAGGAGAACTTGTAGACTGTGATATTGTTTCTGCAGTTTGCCCAGCACTGCCTGCTTTGCTGGGTGAGATGGGCTGAGTGTGCAGGAGGGAACACCCTGAGGAGGATCCAGAGCTTCCTTTACGTTCAACCCAGTCCTGGCACGCTCTGGCACATCATTAACAGCCTTCCTTCACCACAGGATCTTAGTGATTAAAACCTCTTTAATTACATAAGGCCTCTTGAGAAATATTATCTAAAAATTTAGCAATGAACATGAGAAAATGTGTTACCTAGGCAGCTGAAAGGCTGGGGTTTTTTTAATCAGTCTAAGTGAGCAGTTAGAGACCAGTCAAAAGTGGAAATAACCTGATGTCATGTGTGATACTTTTAAGATTTCAGATTACTCACTAATCATCACTAATTAAGATGTTAACAGAGCAAGAGCATCTGGATGCTTCTTTCAGTGCCTGAACACTTCGAAAAATGTGGCTGATGTGTGTTTTTCCTGCATTCTTTTTCATATCTCTTTTGTTCCTGTAATATGGCAATCAACAAATCTAAAAAACACTGGTCCCAGGAGTGGGAGAAATTCTTACAGTGTTCTCTTTCACTTTTCATCTTTTGTTGGAGTTTTGTTTTTCAGATTATCTAATTAATTTCAGGTGTGGGCAAAATGCTGTCAAGTGTATGTGTTTTGGGAGGTTTTTTTGGTTTGTTTGTTTTCTTTCTGCATTTTTTGAAGTGCCAGCATTATCTCCTTACTAGTAGGCCTTCATGCTAAGCTAAATGATGTTTGGAAATGCTGCTCATGCTCATGTATGATGACAGTGGCATGTGGAGAAGTAGAGGGGATGGAGTGAATGATTTGAGGGCCAGTAGGTAGCTCTATCTACCAGTTTTCTGGGACTGTGTTGTTGAAAAGTGGATGTTATAAAAACTAGTGCTCAACAGTGAGGTCAGGAGACTTATAAGCCACTTCTGTTTAGTGAATGAAAAACACGTCCCTTCTAAAATAAGTTCTTTCATTCAGGTGCTTAATTGTAGCAAAAACATAATAAATAAAAATATTTATTACAATATCATTGTATTTTATTCCAAGACCCGGCTTGAGGCAGGTTTGTGATATGTTCCTACCAGTACCTGGGATTACTCAGCCAACCTTCTGTCTGATTCACTGTTGGACTGGTAGACCTGAAAGAACTTTTAGCCATAAACGTGATGGGGCCGAAGAATTCCGAGGGTTGGATTAAGAAATTCCTTGCCCGCAATTTCTCATTGCAGCACACCTTTATAAGATTCCCTCTTGGTGCTGTGTAGCTCACACTGCAGGCTCTGCTGGGCCAGCAGTTTAACACACAGAGTCCCCCAGCACCCAGGGCCTTTTGTGTGTGATTTAGAGAGAGTGTAAAAAAGTGAAGGACCAGTTCTAGCAGGTGAGATTATCAGAATGCAGATGTGCAAACACAGGCATAAAGAACACTTAAAAAGGCACTGCCACAGTGACACTGTGCTGGCAGCATAACCACACAGCCTAACAGCTTTCTTGCACTGTGGAAGATTTTCATCATGTCTTTTTGGACTTAGATCATCCTAAGGAACAAAAGACTTATTAAACTATAAAAGCATCTGTATCTTCTCTGACGTAAGAGACCACCAGCTTTCTTGAGACAGAGATAAATGAAGTGACCAAATCACAGTACAGGTTTAGGAAATAAGTCAGCCTCAGTAATGCATTTCCATCCTTAGACATGTTTTGAAATCTCATTATTAGTATTGTGTGTCCAAAAAAACAAACAAACAAAAAGAGTTTGTGTTCCTTTGCTTGATCAACTGTCCAAGAAGGAAAAAAGATGTGACAGACAAGTGGTGCTCAAAGGTATTAGAGCAGGCTGTTGTTTGTGAGATGTGAATGTATACACGGGAAAAATGTGGAAACACCATACTAGGTGGGGATGAAGATGTTCAAAATGAAGTAGGAATTTGAAAGGGCATGTCTGCTCGCTCCTATGGATACAACCAAAGGTTTGTCAGAAAGCCATTAAGGGCTGAGGCTTAAAGCAGCTGCAGGGCAGAAGGTTCCTGTCTCACAGCTTGTCTGGGAGCCTGTGCTCGTTCCTGTCGCTGCTGAGACAACGGTGCTGGGAGAGGACGCTCCTTGTTCTGCCGGAGATGTGTGTTGTTAACACCCTCTTACATGTTTGCTGGACAGGCTGCTCTAATGGTCCCTTTCCCTGTGAGGACCAGAGCCAGCTGAAAATCGGAGAAGGACCTGCCCCCTGGCAGTGCCAGCAGCTCCCAGAGGAGGGGCACTGACTGCAGTGCCCCACAGCACGTTTCTGTCACTTGTGCCCGCTTGTTTACTGATAATGACCACATCGAGAGCACGGGAAAGGTTTCCGCACACTAATATGAAGGGAGTTGGTTTGATAGACAAACACTTGCAACCTTTACCTTTTATTTCTAAAATTTGCTGCTTTCCTACTTTGTTTTTTCAGTTGCACTCAAGAAGTATTAAATACAGGAAAAAAATGTTGCTACTCTTTTTTATGCTTTGTCTCTTCACCTATTTTTTCCCTCATAGCTTTTAAATTAAGAGAGACCCCAATTAAAGCTGTGGGGTTTGTTTCTGTTTGTCTTCACTGTTTTTTTTTTTTAGGGGCCTAACCCATTCCTTAGTGTGCAGTAAGACTCTTTCTGAGGAACAGGTCTCCATATTAAAAATACTAATACTTTGCACTTGCTTAGCCACTTTGATATTAAACTTCACAGTACTTTATAGGTATCAGTTAATTAAGTTCTGTAAAACTGCTGTTCCAGCATAGGCAGGGCTGGGTAAATTGATAAACAGAGTGGAAGTGTTGTTGTCATAATGGGATGAAGTGAGCTCTGTGATACTTTGTTCAGCCCCTTTATAGAGGTTTAAGCAATTTAAAATTCTCCTGTTCAGTGTTCCATTTTTCTAGCAGGTATGAGAGGATTGCAATGCCCCTCAGAAAGGTGATCATTGCATTGGTGAGAGACTCAGTTATAACCCCTGTATTTCCCTTACCTCTTCTTAATTGGTCCCTTTGACTTTCTGAGTTTAACTTCATGTTTCTTCTGTACTTCCAGAACTATATATATATATATATATATATATATATAAAAATCACATCTAGATAGATGTGATATTATCTTTAAAGGATATCTGGGCAATGTAAAAAGACCATCAGGACCCATCAGAAAAGTGCCAAAAAATCAACTTACCTTCTATTTTATGAAATGTGCTTTAATAGAGCAGTGATTTTGGAACTAATGAGTATGATCTTGAGCTTGACCAGTGTAAAACCACCACAGTGCTGTTGGGGGTGTGTTTAAGATACTATGTCGTTTTCACTGAAAATTAAAAGGAACAAAGGCATATAAATGTTTTAGGTCAGTGAATTAAGGTCAAATTGTGCTTTTCATTAAATATATATCAATATTTTCTAAGACAACAGAAGAGAAAGGGTCTTGTTCACTGAGAGACCAAAAAGAAACACAGTTACCATCTCCATTCTCATTGCAAGGTTTATAATTCATGCTTTGTTGAACTTACAGGTTGCTTAAAAATTAAAATTACAAAATATTTGAAGATGTTGCTTAGACAAACTGCCTTCCTGATGTTCTCCATGTTCACTGCTTTAATCTCCAGATTGGGAATAGATTTGAAGACAAATTTTGCCAGCCATCAGCAGCTAAAGATTTGCATTAGGACAAGAACATACCCTGGAATTTTCAAGAGAATTCAATTTTAGATTCAATTTCTGTTTCAGAAACGAACATTAATCAATTCTACCATAATAAAGTTCAGGTCAGAAAATAAAATGAAACCAGAAAACGAAAATGGCAATTCCTGAATCAAGCTCACAGACCAAGTTCACCCTGAACTTTGAGATTTGTTTAGTCCAAATATGTGTTTCGTAGTTTAAAATGTGGAGGCAGTTCAGAAATTTGTTCTCTGACAGGCCTCAGGGCATGTCAATTGTTTCATTGCCCTGCTCAGTTCTAGGCCCTACCAAGCACATCCTTAGGTGACCTTGTTGATTCTGGTAAAACTGAATAGGATGAACAGAGTGTGGCTGCAAGTGTTACATATTTTACTTTTCTTTTCAGATGACAGGAAGGCTTTCTGCAGCCAAATCTTGCTGAAGGAAATAACTTACTGGAACTAATGGATAAGGAGGGAAAGCTGGCAAAAACACAGTGAAAGTTTGTTTACAGGGTAAGTAAAACATCAGTATAATGCAATCTTAAACATCAATGAGATAGTTGACCTTCGGTTAAAAAATTTCTATGAGCTCTGTTTGGATCCATAAATAAAGTCTAGATCCAGTGGAACTGGATGAGCCACTGCTAAAGATGATACTTGAAAAATATCCCTCTCTTTAAATGTCTGCAATTTGATTAATCTAAGCACACGTCATAAACACAAACTGGAAGTTCCAGTCTGTTGGTTGTCAAATATCTGGTAATTCTAGAACCAATCTCAGATATGAAGCAGAATGGAAAAGGAGTCTTTGGATATGTCAAGTTTCAGTTTTTGGTTCATCCTGGATCTAAAGCTGGATGGATTTGTGGTTTGTAATTAAATGAAAATAATTTCAGTCCTTGACTAGGACTGATTTTTAAGCTCCTTTTCGGAAAGAATAATCTTCCTTTCTTTGTTTACTTCAGCGGGATTCTGCTTCAGCCTAAAAAGCCATAGTCATGATGGAAATTTCTGTGGTGTTTTTGGTGCAGATTATTCATAATGCATGTGTTTCAGAACTGTTAAGAATTGAAATAACTAAATTAATAATAACAGCCTTTTACCCCCTACAGGACATATAAAAACATCCCAAGTACTCTTTTGCATGAATCTTTCCTGATAAAACAAGAGCAGATAGTCCTGTGATTAATTAATATTGAAAAAATCAGTTGACTGAGTACTTAAAAGCAGATATCTACAAATAGAGCTACTTTCTAAACAGAGTTTCCTCATACTTGCTAAGCTATGTAATTTTTTCCTTTTTTCAAAAAAAAAACTTTTTGGAGTACTCTAGTCACATCAGTGACAAAACAGACATCAGGCAACTAGCAGCTCTCCATTAGAGTCACATCTGGTAGTTTTGAGTGACAGTCAGTGGCACTGATTAACCACAGAATAACAGACCAGAAATGTAACAGGAGACGTCACTTCTGCCTGATACCAATCAGTCACTCCCTCCTCGCAAGTACAAATGCACATTCACAGTGGAATGACTTTGACCCACACTCTTATCAGAATAATAGCGAGAAACTATTGCCAGGCTTCTGGATGGGAAAAATAAAGGACGAGCCAAATGCCAGCAAGGGGGTTGGCAGATGGGAACACGTGTTGCTAACTGGCACAGTGGCGTGTGACAGCACAGCCCCACAGCTCTCCATGCTGTGGGAGATGGGTCCGTCCGGTGATTGCCAGGGCTCGGGCTGGGATAGGGAAGGTAGTATAGCAGAGTGCTGCTGCAGTGTGTTGGCAGTTCAGTGCTCTAAGGATCACTTTTTCCATCATTACAAGAGATAAAATAATGTGATGCTCGGAGCAGAAAGGAAGGGGCTTAGAAAGGGAGAGCTGCGTTTCGGCCGAGGCTGAGTGAAGTGGTTAAGCGCGTGCTCGAGGCTGCGGCTGGTGTTTTCATTCACAATATGTCTAACTTGCTGTACATGGAACATGTTTATGTGCTCTGAATCAGCCTTTTAAACCTTGTGATCTCAGTGTTTCAGCTCCCAAACTGTCTTAATTTAATGCAGGTCAGATTCTACCTTGCTAGCCAGTTATTCCCAAGGGAATACTCCTCCACCTGCAGCTTGAGGCGCCGCTGAATTTGGTTGTAGTCTCTTTGCATTTTGTGTGTTGGCAGCCACTATGGCGTGATGTTGGGATAATCTGAGTATGTCACATGGAGTTGGGAGTAAAAGGACAATTTTACAAACCTCTTACAAAGTGCATCAGTACATATAAAATTCTGTATCTCCATACATTTTCTCTGTTCCACATGGCCTCTAGTCCAGGCCCTGGCAACACAGAACCCAGAATCTCACAAATGTTTGAACAGCATTTGTCAGAGAGAACATACAAGCAAAAACCATCTTCTGGATTCCAAAAAACGGATCTTTATACTTTTATCATTTGAATCATATTTTTTTTTCAGTTTTTTGTATCCCAAAGAAAATCTTCCTAGCTTGTATTTTTTGGAGACAGCTATATGCCCCAGCTATATTTCAACAGATACGCTGCACAGTAACTTTTACAAACTTTTCTATTACATCCTGTTAAAGATATTGCAGAAAAATAATGCTGTACCTCAGCCACCAGTTCTGCCTATAAATCTGCTAGAGTTGTGTACATCAGAGGCAACTCAAAGCAGGGATGGTTTGAATGGGAATAACAACTGAGAACAGAGCAGGCTTTCACACTAGAAAGAATCAGTCTATCTACACAATAAAATACCCATTACATATAATTATTTCCTGAAACAAAAAATTGATTTGGTATCTAAGTGTAGAGCTTGCATAGTATTTCACAAGAAATGACTGTGCAATAATCTTTTTTAAAGAAGATGGCTTTCTGAAAGCAAGCCATATGCATAATGCCGCCTAATAAGAGATGAATCTGATTGAAAATAACTGTGCAGATAATCTCATTCCATTTTTAAAAGCACTAAGCTCTGTGTGATTGGCACAATTGCATTAATAATTTATAGCCATTGGGAATTGTTGGTTTCTGCCTTTTTTTGGAGTGTGAATCACGAATGATTGCTCATTTTAACAATATTGAAAAAGATTGGAGAAGTAAAGCTGAAGGGAGGAAATGTGCTGACAGAATGTGCAATAATTGTGTTGGCCAGCCTGGCTCCTGGAGCTGGCTATCAAACATGCTTCTGCTGCTCAGCAAGCGAGAATCCTTATGGGGGGAAAACTTCATCCCTGGAAACAGGCACCGGTGGCTGCTATTGTTTGAGAACGATGAAAACTCCCCGTATTGTTTATATTTTACATGTGGCATAAAATAAATTCCAAAATGTACAACTAGGCTTTGTTTGGTTTGTTGCAATGTCGAAAAGCTTTAACACTTAAGCTGTCAGTGCTGTTCCTGACAGAGCAAAGTAGGACAATCAAAAATGATGCACGAAAGGAGCTCTCTGTGCTTGACTTGTCTGTTTTTAGTATGTAGTGGTTAGTATATATTTGTTTACTGAACTTGTTTCTTTGGGGATTGAATGCAACCTGTTTTGTAGAAGGATTGGACCTTTAATGTAAGATCAGTTACCATTCTTACCTTTTGAGACATATGCTCAGTACACTTCTTCAGTTTGGAAAGTGTATGTATTTCTGTATTGCATTACGGACTGTTGAGCTCTTTGATGCTAAAATGCAAGGCATGGATTGGAAAATTCATCTTTCCATCCATACAGACACAGAAAAAAGATACCCAGATTTTGAGAGGAACAGTTGGTGGCTTCTGAGCTATAAAAACAATTCAGTCAGTGTTCCTAAACCTTTGCAAACATATAGCATTTCTGTACAAGAATCAGTTTTAATTTTTTCATACATCTCAATTTGCTTAACAAAACTGTATTACTGTGCCTCTTTCAAACTAATTTTTGAAAGCTTCACTCTGAGTGATAAGATTGTGTCTAAGCAAGATATTCTGTTTAATATATTTGGTTCAAATGTCTAAGGAAAAAAACAGAACAATTACTTCTGACTTCTGGTGGGGTAGGAATGGTCTTGGGAGAGAACTGCAATCAGCTTATCACCAGGAATAAGACCAAGACAGAAGAGTGTCTCACAGCCCATGGTTTATGATTTTCATCTTGCTTGTTTCCCTTCCAGCTCTCCGGGCTGCTGCCTTCGTTTCTGTTTCCCATCTTTCAGTGGGGTGTGAACCAACCGATCCTTGGGACAGTTTTTCCCCAGCAGTGCTAAACAACTGTGAAAGTCCTAAGCTCAGCTCTGTTTTCTGTTAACGCAGCATCACCACTGAAAGGGACAGATCGAGACTGTCTTGTCCGCAGCTCCCTCAGCCCTTCTGCAGTTCCTCACGTTCCATCGGCTTTCAGCTCTGCCACTCTCAGTCCCCAGCGGCTCCGGGTGCCCTCCCCAGGGGTGCCCGGGCTGGCAGAGGCTGGGGCAGATCCGTCCTTGGCCGTACCTGGTTTCGGGTCACAGCAGAACATGGTTAAGCCTCACAGTGAATCTTCTCATCTCGGCAGAAGCCGGCACACAACCTCTCCCGATGTTTATCTTGGTTCCCCTGCTTAGGGACTCCTGGCAGAGGAGCCCACCGAGGCAGTTCCCTGCCCTGGCTGTGCCCTCAGGATCGCCCGTTTCCCTGCCCTGGCTGTCCCCTCAGGATGGCCCAGTTCCCTGCAGGCAGATAATCTGCCTCCCCAGGGGAATTTTGCTCTCTTCCCTTCCTTCCCCTCGCGTTCCTGAAGCTCAGGGTGTGCTGTCCTCGCCCCCCGTCGCGTGGGGCGCGCTGGGGTATATTGTGATTGTCGCGACAGGAACGTTGCTATGTTACTGAAAAGCTCCAGCAAGTCAAGAGGGTGATACAATTTACATGACTTCAGGGTTGCGAAATCCTGATGGGATCCTCAGCCAGCCTCTCTCCAGCTGGCTGTAAGCACTTCTGGAGATAAATGCTACAATTTTCAAAGGAGCTTAAGGGAGTAGGTGCCTGATTTCCTTGGATTCCTCAGAAAATCCAATTTTTTTTCAGCTTTTGTAGCATTAAAATATAATATGTTCCTCCTTTTTTATTTTTTTTTTTTTTCAGAGTAAGGGAAGACTTTGTTTACTGAAAATAAACTTCAAAAGCACATAGTGTTTTAAGTGGGTTTTTCTCCTGTTCTTAATTGCTCTGCATTTTACAGTCTCTTAGTAAGTGTAACTATTGATTTGAAGAAGCATGCATGGAAGCACTCAGTGAATAGATTGAAAAGATAATCCTATTATGTTCAATCTGACTGCAGGAGTTACTGTAATTTTAATTTTTTGTGAGGGGAGGTGTAAGGCTTTTCTATGCATGCGTGGATATCTGAGTGTAAAGCAACATGCAGTAATTAGATAAAGTCAGCAATAATAAGAAACTAGAGCTTCCTATTAATCATTTCTTGAGCTATTTTTGGTGTGATTATTTGTGAGAAAATTAGGAAGATCTGAACCTTGAAAGCTTAGCAAACTACAGCCCTATTCCATCTACAAAATAAACAGTGAAACAGAAGATAAGTACAAAATATGTACTTCTAAGAAAATTACTATGGAGAACTGTCATTCTTGCCACAGGGGAAGTGATTATGATGTGATAAATCTTAATTCCCACTGGATCTGTTAGACTTATTCTATACTTCCTGGGAATTTTTCCTAGCAGCAATGGCTATTTTTGGCCTTTTTTCATTCAAAGTTTGACTCCTCTGGTCTGCTGTCTGGACTCACTTTGCTGTTGAATGTTTATTGACATATTTTACTATCCATTTTTAAAACAAAAGCCAAAAATCACTGCAACAGACCCCAGAAGTATCTGTGGAAAATGAAAAGCAGGCTTGTGATTGCTGATGGTGAATGTTTCCTCATTTTCACATCAGTTCTGTTGTTCCTCCTCAATGGAGGCATAAAACACTACTTAGCATTTTGAATCCGATCTGTGGTGATGAGTTATAGACCATTAGCCAATTGTAAATTTTATTTTTTTTTCCTGAGTAATGTATCAGGAAAACATCCTACATTGTAAAAAGTAAGAAATGCACCTACTTATGAAAATTCTTCCACATTTAAAGAAATTTTCAGTTATCCTTATTTTTTTCCCCTAGTATCCAATTATTTAATTCAGATCGAGAAGAGCACAATGGCTTTTGCTGCCGTGTTGGATGCAATGTAAATTATGTAAAGGCAAATGTCAGATTTATCTGTAAAGTAAGATATGAAGCAGCCTAGCAAAATTACAAGAATTTGTCCACAATGTAATCTGAACACAACATTTATCAGCTGCAGCATATTTTGTATTACATTTTTGTTTGTTTTGGTGTAACTGTCCTTGCTTTGCCCAGGGTAGGTATTTCAGATATCACCAAACTACTGAGTATAGTTAGTGATGTGCATTTTATTATCCAGAAGTGTTAACCTAAAAGACAAGAACAATCAAGGAACAGCAAAACATATTTGCTTTAAGTGATAGACAAGGAGGATGATGATTCATAATAAGAACTGTGAGTGTTGATTTTGCAAAAGGAATGGGAACAATTGATTAAGGTACTGCACTTCTGAAACAAAAAGATGTACCAAGTGTAAGGTGTCTAATTCTGGAGGCTGCCTCCAAACAACTTGTGTGCTTTAAACTGGAAACAGGGTCATATATCCCACACTGAGTTAACAAGCCTGTACTGTAGGTGTTTTCATTATTGCTATTACATTATAGGCAAGGGATTATATCGAGTATAAAACCTTTTTTACACTTCACTGATTACGTTTTTAGTAACAGGTCATGAACAAATTAATCACCTCTTCAGAGAGTGTTCATTAAAAATTGTCTTTCGTAGTGTTTCTTTAAGGCTTTTGAGGTTTGTGTAAACAATGATTCCAGCTCCCAACCTGCTCCTCTGCTCGCACGAGTAACACCTTCCCCCAGCCCTGTGGTGGGAGTGTTTGTGCTCTGCCGTGGGAGTTGGCACACACACCACGGGCTCTGCACCAGCCTGAACTGCTTCAAGGAGGGGGAAAAGGACGAGAAAGTACTTGGGATCTTTAAAAACAATCATTCCATCAGCCCCTCCTCATACTTTCAAAAAATGAGAGCTTCAGATCACTCTTAAACGTAAGGTTGTATCTGGACCATGCTAAAGGTTTTATGGGTTCAGGGTGTCTGGATCTCTGAGCACCTGCCATGGCCCTGCCACTTCTCTGCAAGGCAGGAGCTGAACCTCATCAAAACTCTCTGTTAACAAAACTTTCCAAAATTGTATCACAAAATGCCACCCAGACGAGATTATTTAACGTTACAAGTCCTTGTGCAGCTTTCAGGAGAATCACTTACTCGCTAAACAGAGAGCAACAGCTCCTTGGGAGCCATTCCAGTCTCTCAGGTAAATCTGTAATTAGTATCCAGTAGATCTGAAGCGTGGTGCTGTCATTTTATTGACACAGACACACACATTAGGAAACATCACTGCCTGGGCACAGCAGGCCATTCACAGCCTCTCATAACTCAGACATTTTAGTTTTTTTAAAGCCTAGTAATTTTTGTTTCATAGTTACAATATAAAATCATAATTGCAACAACATTTTTAATTTTCAGTCAGGCATAAAACAGATGAGACATCTGTATTTTTTTTCTGTGATTTCTGTGTTTTGAAAATATTCTGTTTAGATTTTTTTAAAATTTTGTTTGTTTTTTAAGCATATAAATTGTGTGGTGACATTAAACTGGTAGGAACAGGGAAAAAATGGAGGAAAGACTGTCAGTAGTTTTTGTGAAAATAAATTTGGTTTGGATTTAGTGCAGCTGAGTGGAATTCCACTTCACTTTGTTTGAATTTCAGAATTTAGTTCTTTAAGTGGCAGAGGTTCATGCCCTTTACTGGTGAATGGAGGTCCCATATTTTTGCATAAAGGTTTAAAATACATAGTCATGACTAAAATAGAAGGGAAAAATGATGTGTCAGCTTGTACCTACTATACTTCCATCATCTTCAGTAAAAATTAAGTAAAGTACCCGGGGGTGGATTGGGCAATAAAAATGAAATTCAGACATAGAACGCTGTGAAGTGTTCATGGACAGAAGCAGATGCACAAATCAGTTACTTTGATGAACCTCCCCAACTGATTAAAAATTATATTGCATTTGCAGGTCATTCAGTCTTCTTTTGACCAGTCACTTAAGCCTTCATTGTTAACCAAGCATTACTTTTCCTTTTCCATACACTGATAGAGGTTGGGATGTGAGCAGCCAGGCTCACACGCCTGATGGGGTGTTATGTGGTGCTTGGAAAATGGATCCTGTCAGCAGCTCAAATACAGGAAAATGGGTCTCTTGTCTTTTCTCTTTTTTTCCCATGGCCTCAATATCCCACTGCCAGGGTAAGCTTAAAACAGACTTCTTAATGGGCCAACATCAATAATGAACTATTCTCATCTGTGTGACATGTTTGAAAAGGAACAATGTGAACAAAGAGTGAATATTACATGGGGTATTCCAGTCTGATACATTTTCAAGGAGAACTACAAAAGCTGTGAACCATTGCATACATACAGGGTTGTTTGATTTGCCTTTAAAATCATGTTTAAAGGGAAAATTTTTCTTAAAAATAAGCTGAATTGGGCATGCTGGTGTGCCAGGCCTAAGTAAAAGTAGAGATGCTAGTGCACATTGAACAAGACGCCAAGACCAGGCTTGTGACTGATACAATAGACTGAAACTGAGGAAAACCTGGTGCTTAATTATGTTTGAGTTTATTTGTGGGGTGGGGAGTAACATGGGCAAGATTCTAATTCTGAAATTTGTATTCTTGATTGTAATTATGAAATCTTTTGAAACAAATGGAAACTGTATTTTTGGCTGACATACAAGTGGTTGGTCTTTTCAGGAAAAAAAAAAAAGTAAAATTCGAACTGAATTGTTTACCCAGCTCTGAAATGAGATTGAGGGCATATTCTGCATGCAGCCTCTAGCATTTTCACCAATGTCTTGCATTCTTGGGGGGAAAAAGGAATAACCTCCCCTTGTCCTCAGTCCACATCTGTAATAGTATTTTAAAAATAATTTAAAAATGGAAAGAATCCCTTGTATAAGAGGGCAGAGGCTCTTCCTTATGCAGTATATGTACATCAACCAGGACAGGTGAGCTCTGCCCTTCTTGGGGCTCGACCTTTATAAAACTGAGGTGATTGGGATTCTTTCCAAGCCCTTGGTCATGGCACTGAATGGGATCAGTAGGTTAATTTATCACCCACAGTCTCTCCAGGTGGATGTTTATTCAACTGTTTTAGTTTTCAGCATAGACTCAACTTTGTACTAAAGGAAAGTCTGGCAGAAATAAACTCTGTTGAACTGTACCAGGCACAAATAAAGAGTGTAATTACAGTGAGCAAACAGTGGAAGAGACAAACAAACTGGAGTTCAGGATATTCCCCACATTCACAGACAATAAAAATCACATTTGATTTTGTAAACATGTTGCCTGGTAACACTGGCATTAAGACCTCATCCAATATTTTAGGAGCATGTTTAAGATGGAAACTTCATATTATTTGAATCATTCAGGCTCTGTCAACAGACTGTCTGTAGAACACCTCCTGTTCTCATTTTAGAAACCCCAAATGAGAACAATAATGTTCCAAATCTGCTAAGGACTTAAAAGTTATATGAGTGATATTAACAGCTTAGTAAGCAACCTCGAGCTGCAGTACTGTCCTTTAAAACCAGCCAGACTGATGGTCTAATTCACAAACTATTTTGTCACTATAAAAATTAAAGTACAATAGTCAAAAATTGCAGTAAAAACTGAACGCAGTTTAGTGAGTGGCTGAGCTGTAATTATTGCTCCAACTCCACTGAGATTTCCAAACATTCTGTTGTTTTTATGATACTTTTTCCTTCTCTCTGCCTTCAAATCATGTCCCTCAGCTTGGGACAACCTCTAATAAATATCCAGGATTTTTCTCACAGGTACAATAAAAGAAGTCAATATTATCATATTATTAAACTGTTAAGTACACCAGCATGTTCTGTAGCCCACCTCAGGCCATACAGGTTTCCTACAAAATAAAGGTCAAGAAAGCTGAAAAACTACAGAAAACCCAGGGAAATTACATATCATAACACCAGCTCAGGAAAGTTCAGTCTTAATTCAGGAAAGCTCCACCTGTCAGAAAAACTTTAAACTATCACTCTTCACATATACATTTTCTTTTCTCAAACATTATTCTTGTTCTGGTCTGAAAGTCTTGTGCATTTGTCATCACTCTTGTGCATGACTTTTATTTTCACTGTCTGAAAAATAAGTTTTGTCCTTCTATTTCTCCCCATGAAATGGAGTTTTTTAAGACAACTCTCACTTTAGTGTATCAGCAATAAATAAAGATTCAAGTCAGGATAAAAAGGAATTATTGCCAGACCATTTTCTACTATCTAACATACTAAAAGATTTTACGTATTCTTGAGTTTCACTTTTTCCACTTTCATATTTATGAGAACCAGGCAAGAGATCCAGGGATAATGTAATGAACCTGTTAATCACAGAGCAAATTTGCTCATCTTAAATCTCTCCAAGATAGAAAGCTAGTTCAAAAAAACCTCAATTTTATTTTAATTTAATTTTCATGTCCCTGTTTTTGCTTTTCTTTTCCCTCTGCCTAATTATCCGGAATTACAGAGGGGTTGGTCAGTTTTCTGTTGAAGGAAAACTGAATGATATGAAGTCAGAGCATTTTCTTAGTTTAATCTCTTTCACTTTCAGTGTGCACGAGCAGAAGTACTTATAAATAGCCTGCAGTCAATCTTGTTTTTAAATATACCAGCCTAGACATCAGCAGTACTTTTCTAGAAGGCACTGTGTCGTAAGAGTTTGCCATAGTTACACAGTCACACTTGCCTATTGCAAGGGCATCGCGTAGTTATCAGCCCATCTTTCTGCAAAGGTAAGCTATGGCTTGCTCAGATGGTCATTAATGCCTTTTGTCAGTGCTGTGGATTCCCCAGGATCAAGAATCACGGGCCAGATCAGGTGTATAAATCAGGCAGGGTTTGTCCCATGAACTTTACACTCGCTGCGTTTCACCCTTAGGACAGATGCTACTCCCCTGTTAGTGTTCCACAAGATAACATTATTAGGGTTGAAGGGTTGTGCTTGGGTTACATAAATGGTTGAGGCTGTGATTGCACCTATGAAAGCCCCAGCAACTGGGGAAAATATGCCCTGGAGTAAGTGGGTCACCTTGCCCTTCCAGCTGTGGCTTGTGGAACAGGAGATGTGCATTCTGTCATATTCCTTGGCAGCTTACAATTCTGTGGCAGGGAACTGCTTTTTTTTTTCCTCCCCCAGTCAGACTTGTTGTTTTCTGGAATGAAGATTATGGTGGTTTGGATTCAGAGTCCTGGGGAAGGGCAGGGGAGAGGCTGGATTAGATCTAGAAGGTGGCAGTTTCAGCAAAGACTGGCCAGGTAGGAGTAATGGAGAAATGGATGAGAGGAGAGGAGGAATGGATATCATTGGCATAATTAGAGGAATCCCAGGCTCATGGGAATTGTTTGTGAATATATTCTGGAGAACAGAACATTGAACAATTAGTGCTTGAAGCTGAAGGCATTACAAAACAGCAGATTAGCTGATCCAGGCTCTGCTCATGTAATTGTTTTGCAGGTTAACTTCCAGAGGTACAGACAGATCCATGTTGCAAAGGCTCCTGAGAATTTGCAAGTGTGAAAAGCTACTTAGTAGGCTAATGAGAGAGGTTTGATTTTCATTTCCCAAAGCCAGACAAGGGAATATACTTCTGAACAGGGATTTAACTTAGTTTTATTAATTTCACAAAAGATCCTTCATGGCTGCTTGAACCTTCTTGTTACCACTTGGACTCGATGTTTATTGAAGAACTATTCTTTCATAAAATCTTCTACTGAATTATTACTGCAATGTCTGTTCAAGTTTGTATCCTGTAAAACTAATTCAAGATTATAGTTCCAGTAGAATTAGAACAGGGATATACCTTACCCCATGTGACCAACATTCCTGTCTCTGTTTCTAGTATTTAAGCTTTTCTGTATAGGAACCCTGACTCTGTAGTTGAAAGTTATTTATTAGACCCTTTCCTTTGAGAGCTGTTTCAGAGAACAAAGATGTGAACAGACTGGTAAAGGGATTGCCCAACCTTTGCTTTCAATTGGTCAGTGCTGCTTTTCATTTGGTTTTTTTTTTTTCTCATTTCTTTAAAATCACTCTGTACTCGAAAAACAGTTTATAAACTGAATAGTAATAAGGGATGTCCTCTTAGCTCTGAACCAAAGTTAAATGTGGTGACCTCACAAACACCTTCAGATGTGTAACACCCAAGCTGGATAGAATGCCTTGTGCAAATAATTTATAAATAAATTGGGCACTTTGCTGATAGACCCCTTTAACATCTGGTAGAAACAGAGACCAAGGATGGATTGGTAGCATAGCTCACCTTCAGAGAGAGTTATTTTCCTCCATTACCTTGCTATTTTTTTTTAATATTATATACTGCTTTAAATATACTATTTTTGGTAGATTTAGACTAGGATTATTTTTACATGCATCCCAAAGGGAAAAGGATTATTAATTGATTTTTGAGATACTTGTGGAAAACTACAGGTACTCCAAAACCATATTGCAACTCATTTTGTTGGAGGCCTTTCCCTAAAATACTCTCTAGCCACAGAACTGGGAAGAATTCTTTGTGGCTTGCAGATACTGAGAGAAAACTGCAAGTTATCTACCTGGTTTAATCCTAAAAATAGCTGGATAACAAGAAACTGAGGCAAACATAACCTTCACTCACATCTGCATTATTGGGTCCTTTTTGACTCCCAGTACAAGACAGGCATTGAGATACTGGAGCCAGTCTGGCTGAGAAACATGATTAAAAAATAAGAAAGAATGACAAAACAAAAGAAAGGAATCTGTTTACTCTTTGGGAAAAAATAACACATAGTAATTTTGTCTTGAGTTGTCAATTATTGTTTGCAGATAATAAAGGCTCTTTAGAAGCTTCATACAAAGCAAGACAGATAAAAGTATATTATTTTTGCCTTGATCTGAGACACCAACTGTTACAAAAGTTTTAATGTCCTTTAAATATTGTAGCATGCAGGGAGGAAAAAATCAGAACAAGCTAATAAAAACATTCAGAAATATGTTCCTCAAGACAAATTAGTATTTTCAAAAGCCTTAGCTCGGTGATTCCTACAGAGGCACAGCTGATCCCAAGATGTTGGCCTTGATTTTCTCTTTTGCTGTTTCTGTGACTGCCTGAGCTGTTCAGTGACAAGATCCTGGAGATCTGTAAAAATATTTAGAAACAAGGAGGTTTTTATACAGCTCCACACACTACTGGGGCTGTGTTTGAGGAAGAAAGAGCTCCTGTCTGAGACACATCTAAGGCACCATGAGGAGAGAGGAGTGCAGAGGACGAGCACCAGGTGTCAGCCAGTGGCACATGGGCTGGAGGAAAAAGTACTTGTAGACTTTGGAGTGTTTATGGAGCTGAGTCCTGGTTTCCTCACATACAGTGTGGAGGTACAGGAGCACAGCAAGAACGTGGTTACAGTGGGTTGTTTCTTTTACTGTTTTTGAGTTGGCTCCTTGCAAACAGCCATAGAACTTTAAAGATTTCTGTCCATCTGTGATGGAGCTGCATGTAAGGCACTAACTCACATTGTCAAATCTTCTTTGCCCACCTTTTTCCTGCACTTTCAGGTTGTGTAGCCTGAAGTTAACAAGTAATAATAACAGACATTTGATCACTCCCTGTATTCCAGCTGCTTCAACACAGTCTGTCCTATTAACACAGTAAGTGCATAACCTGAACAGTTATGTGTTGTAACCTTGCCAGCAAAATGGTTACTGATTTTTTTAGCTCATTCCAGGGCAGGGTGATGGGAATTGCAGAGGAAGGTTCCAATAATTTTCCAGGAAAAAAAGTTTTTCATTTTTTTCCCAATAATTTACCTTTTATTCACCTGCTGGTCTCTCATGTAAATACTAGGAAGAAAGTTGCAGATATGCATTTGAAAGGATTTTTGTCAGATGTGGTGTTGAATATCCAAAACTTAAACTGCAAGGTTGCACAGTTTCATGTGATAAATGCCATTTAAATACAATTGCTTTTGGGGCTTGGAAAGGAGGGCTTCCAACCAGACTTGTATTAAAGGTAATGAATAAAGTAGCCATCCAGACCAATGGAATGTAATTCTGAGAGAACTGGAAAATAAAATAGCATGTAGTAATGATTTCTGATAGACATTGGGATGCAATCTTGAACTTTGCTGTTTTATACTGAGTAATAAAAAGCAAGATATAATAGGTGATCCTCCCAAATTTGCTGCATTTGTTCCTCACAAAGAAAGTGCACAGAAGGAACATGAAATAGTTCTTTCTTATAGTGCAAATGCACCATAAGAGGAAAAATATCAGATTAAAAAAATATCAAATTTTCTTTTCTAGGGTGAAACTCTTTGAAGTACCCTTCAAATACTTGTCCAATTTCAGCGCTCCCCTGGTTCCTGCCTATGGCTCTTTCAATATATTCATACTTCCATGCAGGTTGTATTTCACTCCTAATCTATCAGAGCTGGGGGACAGAGGTGAGAGGAATAATGGTGTAAATTGCACATCATATACTGTAGCTCTTTCATCTTGAATCTTCTTTCATCTTTTCTCAGTTTCAAGGCTCTTGTCACATAGGTTACATCAGCCTGCGCTGATAGGCTATACTTACCCAAGCTATAGAAATGGGTAAAATATTTTAACTTATATGTACCTGCCAAGCTACTTTTCTAGAATAAATTTCCTTAAAAAGAGAATGTTCTGTGCCCCTCCCTTCTCTGCATTTGCTAGAAAAGCTGATTTCCTATATCCTGTGAGGAAGGTTCCTGTCAGAAGGTACAGCTCGATTCCATTACCTGCCTCTTGCTTCCCTGATCCTTTGCTGGAGTGTCGAGACTTTTTAATACGTCATTTATGTCTGAGTTTACCCCCTTTTGAACTCAGCCTTTGTTAAGCAACACGTATGTCCTGGCTCAGGCTTTATCTCCCATTTGCTGTTCTGATCTCGGGCTGTTGTGTAACCACTGCAGCAGAGGCAGACAGAAGGAGGTTTAAGGCACAACCTTCTTGACTGACTTCATGTCTCGAAGTGTGTGTTTATCTTTGTGTTGTCCTCAGCCTGTAGGGAGTAGGAGACATTTTTGGAGTTTTTTTCTGTTCTCTCTGTTATGTTCTCTAGAGGGTGGAAACGGAAGAAGGGATGACAACAATGTCACACACTTAAATACATGTGAGTAATGGCACAAGCACTTGTTAAGTCAGATGTTTCTTTGAAACATCAAAAATTATTAAATTTTCATGGGAAGCTTGAAACACTGTGTATTAAATCACAGTCACCATGTTTTACATTTTTAATAGCAGCCCTTGACTTCCCTTTCTGAGACCATCATGGAAACATCACATGCCAATGAATAATGCTTTATTAAAATTACTGCACAAAAATGGAATTGGGGTTTAACCCACTGACGTTAAACATTGCACAGATGTCAAAACAGTGGGTAATTTTATACAGACTGTTCTACAAGGCAGAGGTGTTTGAGTGGCAGCCTTACCTTCTCACTACCCTCGATGAAACTAAGGGCTTGGAAGTGCATTTTGAATAAAGGGCCAGAACAACATGTCTCCTGAACCATGGCTTTGGCTCCAGGAATCTGCAAATCTGTGCTGAGCTGTCTCTGAGCTTCCTGCAGAAATCCACACTCAGGCTGTATATGTAAACAAAGGGGCAAGGCCAACAGCTCTTAGCAGCATAATCCATACACACCAGGGACATGAATGCTGGGTCAAACATCACTTTTTTTTCTAGGTCAGGCTGTGTTACTCTGTAGTAACAACTCACAGCATAATAGTGCCAACTCAGGCTAAAAACTGCTCTACAGTCTGGAGCGGCTGCTGCACAAGATTGTACATCTTGGTAACTTCCTATTACAGGAGCACATATCAGTTCCAACAATTAGCCAGAAAACAGCACCAATCAAATGTTCTGAGCTTCCTAGCTGTAAAAGTGTGACACCTCCCAGCATTGTGTTCCAATTGAATAAGCTGGACAGGACAGCAGATCAAACAGTACAGTTTGTTTGGATTACCTTAGTTCTGCTTCATACCCCCCAGGTAGATTTGTGTGTGTGTGTCAAAAGTACTTTTAAAAGTCTTTATTATTTAAATTTAAAATATTAATAAATGTTTAAGCATTATAATTTCTAAAGATTTCATAATCTTGATTTATTGATGCAGTTGCATTTTCATTTATGTAAAGCACTAGCAATGATAGGAAACAACAACAAAGAAAGCTGAGAGTGTTAACTCCTGGCACCCTTGGGGCCAATATTTCTTCATTCCATGGTATAATACTAAGCAGCACAAGTAATTTTTTCAAAATCTGTCCTGTTATAATGTCATTGTTACTGTGTTCACTTGTTATGAGTGTCACAAGGCTCAAGTGAAAGCAAAGATCATAAATGGTCACATCTATTTCCAAATATTTTTCCATCAGGCCAAGAGCAGGAAGAGTTTCTGATCTCATGACTAAGCCTTACTCCAGAAGGGGTCCCTCTCTTCAGTGGACAGTATGTAGACTGTAGCTGTGGCATCTGGTCATCAGAGGAGTTACTGTACTCAGCCATGGCTTGAAACTGTTGTTCATTGCCACAATAATACATTTGTGCACACAGAATATGTAAATAAAGCTTTCCTAGTTCTAATCAGTACTCACTGAGACTAGCATATGTTTTTTAGAAGCCAAGCTAAGTATTTTTTTGAACTATAAAATGCTAGGTTACTGTATAGGAGAAACAGGTTCCCTGTGGGAAGTTTCCTCCTCTCCTCTAGCTGTGCTAGAGAAGATCAAGACATGTTCCATGAAGAAGAGGGGGAATGCATCTCCAGTGGCAGCTTCTCTGATTTCAGTGCTGATTTCTTGTGCTCTGGCTAATAAATATGAGACAGGTTGGTTCCTTAAACAGCTGTGTGAGGTTGTAGCAAAGACATCGTTCATCTGTGAGAGATTAATGAGGGCCTTCATTCACCAGCCCTCCTACAAGCACCTCACACTTCCCAACATCTCATTATTCCTGTGGCGGCCGCAGTGAAAGCATTGCCAAGGCAGTGCCACACTGGAAGCCTGATCACCTCAGCAGCAGCTCCACTTGTGCTGGCTCTGCACAAGGGCAGTCTTAGGCCACCTTCATTCCCTTGATCAGTGCCAGCCCAGTCCCCACAGAGTGCCAAAGAGCCTGCTGAGCTGCCAGCTTGCCCTGACTTCTTGTTTTCCCTTGCAGTGCAAACAGTCAGAATGCCTGAAGGTAATTCCTGTCGTTCAGCCAGGACTGGCAGACAGGGGCATTACTCTCCATTTTGTGACTTTACAGGTCTGCAAAGCACATTGGACGTTTATGATGTCACATAAGAATTCTTTTACTTAGCACAAACATATTGCCTGGAGAAGAAATGTCCTACTAAGGAAAAGAAAAAGCCTTTCATCTTGTAAAACTTACCTAAATCTTATTCATACTTAGCAGAGAAACAAATACTTCTATGCAAGCAAGGCTCTCCCTTTTACTTTATGTTATTTAATTCTGAAATTAAAAAAAAAAAAAGCCATCAGAATAACCTATTAGCAAAATCATTATTATGATACAGGTTAGAAGTGGTACTTAGTACAAAATATCTGATGCAATGCATGGTGTAAGAAATAACTTCCTTTTAAGATATCCACAGTAGATTTGAGTGGTAGGTTGAATGTAGAGCACCACGAGCAATTCAAGTTTGTTGTTAAAGTTATGTATTTTACCTTCTTTGATAGCTATTGGTCAGTGCTAAGGTGAAGAAACATGCCATGAATTCATGAGTGGTTTTATTAAAGCGTTTTCAGGTAAAGCGTACTGATTTTCGTCTGGGCTGAGATTCAAACATTCTGTTCAGGTTTTGATGATTTCAGTTTGTAGTTGCTTGAAGCATTTTTTACCTTAGATATAGGTATAAATAATAGCATCAACTGTGTAGTATAATATCACGCTGATAGGGTATACGTTAATTGCTCTAATTTGGGTCAGTACATCAGAATGCAAGATTTGCCTTTGATTAAAATTTTGTGGGCTTATAACACACAAACACCACACACCTTCATTTGTTCTGAAGTACCTGTTTGCTAAACTCTCTGAATAGACAGGCAGATCATTACCTTGCATCTGGTTCTCCTAAACATGTCTGCATATATTTTGAAAATTAATATTGTATCAAAAGGACCCAAATTCACAATACTTGTTCCCCACATAATGAAGATCTACATTTAAAATACTAAACTTTCTAATTAATGCATTTAAGTGGCTGCATTACCAGCAGCTCTGGTAGAACAGAACCTCAGATAAGTTTTCTCCCAAGCAGTGCTCAGTGCATACCCATATACTCTTGGACTCACTTCTAGAGGAAATTTAAAATATAAGAACTTTCTTCTTTTCTCTCATGCTTAGTATTATCCTGGGATACTAATGAAAGGCCTGAAGATAATTTTAAGGAAGCATAATCATATGCTCTTGTTTATTTTCAAATATATATCCTCTTTTCTTTGGAATTGTCATGATTCATGTTGTGCTTCGTATTGTCAGCAGATAAACAACTTGATTGTGCCAATTCTTTAACTCCATCAATAGCTATGTGGCAGACAGATTAGGTTTTCTTTCTGTTCATTCTGCTAAGGGATTTCCTCCTTTCTTCCCCTGACTTTCCTGTTAAGACAGAGAACAGCTTTGGGGAACTAGGAGAAGTCTTAGTAGGTACTCTATGTGAAATTTGTTCCTTAGTCCTAACAGTTCTCCAGGTAAAAGCAAAAGAACCCATCCTAAGCAAACTAAGTCTGTGAAAGCAGCAAAGAACTAAACCTGATTTCTGTTGTAACACATTGACATCTCTGGGAAACCTGTACATGGGACATTAGCATCCCACAGGTTGGCTCAAACTATGTGTCATTTATCAAAAATATATTCTACTAAAATGCTTGTGAATTTTGGAGGTAATTTCTTTAAAGTATGATCATGCTGTTTGGTCATCTGGTTTAAAAATCCAGCTTTATAGAGCAAAAATCTAGATGAGGGACACAGAGGTTTCAGCTGTGTGTGAAGCAGTTTCTGCCTTCCCATCCCCTCTCACCTGGAACACATTCGGCATCGTCAGGGCCGAGTTCTGCTGTTCTGCAGCCCCGTAAATCACCTGTTCCTCTCTCTAGAGTGGTATGTCTTTGATGGAAGGGCAAAGAAACGCCTAGAGGAGTTGTGAAAATAGTTTGCTCTTCAGAAATGTGACAAAAGAGAGTTTTTACTGTTACTGCTGCAGATAAGCAAGGAACTTGACTTTGGCTCCCTGTTTCCAGATCAGTGCTCTCCTGAGCACAATAGGGCACAGACTGCAACACAGGTTTTTTAAAACCAAAGCAAGCCTTTAAATTCTTTCAAGTTTGGCCTTGCAAACTTCAAGTGGAAGCAGATGTTGCGTCTCAGTAGCATGTAAACTATGGACTCTCACAAATGGTAAGTTTTTCAGGAGCTTATTCTGAATGTTTCTGTTCATGCTGCCTTGAGGCAGTTCTTTGATCATAACAGTTAAGGATATTGTCGTGAGGCCTGTGACTCCCTGTGCCTTTCACAAAGGTTTCCAGACCCAATTCAGAACTATGTATTTAAAAGCTCAGAAAGTTCAACTGTTAAAATTCCTAAATCTGCTCCCTTCCTTTTTTTTTTTTTTTTCCCTTAAAATGAAGCTTTTTGTACAAATAGCGAGGCCTCAATGTAATTTGGGCATTCAAAAAAGCCACAGCTGAGGGGGATGCTGATGATGAGCAGGTGGGGAAGGAGGGGCTGTACCTGTGAGGGGGCAGCTTAGGTGAAGGGGCAGGGCAGTGGTATTGTCTGAGGGAGTGGGGCAGGTTGGCCCAGAAAAGAAGGAGCCTGTCGCAGGAAGGTTTTAAAAGAAAACATCTGATCCCCTGTGAGGGGCTCACCTGCTGCTGGACTGCAGGGGCTGACCGTGCACAGTGTGAGGGGGTGCAGCTGTTTTTGTCGGTGAGTGTCTTTAAAAACACTTAGAAGAACTGGGGTGCTGCTGGGCAGTCACAACTGAGGCTTGGGGAAACAGAGAGCTGTAGGGAAGGACTGCTTGATGTTTTCCAAGGGCATGAGGAGAGGAAAAAGCCCTTCCTTGGGTGTCAGTGTGACTATAGTGGGTGTTTGTGACCTCAGATGGCTGTCGAGGCAGCGTGAGGAGTGACTGGGGCAGGTGCAGGTTTAGTTTGAGTTTAGAAGCAAATAGCTCAGAACATCAGCAGAGAATTTTAGTGCCTTGTCTTACCTTTGTTTTGCTGAGGTGAGCTACAGTTCTTATCCATGGGTTAAGAAGTTAGATTGAGTTTAAAGCTGAATTTTAGGTGATCCTTTGGAAGGCTGACCAATTTTCAAAATCTTCTCTAGGAAACTGTAGGATCTTTAGTTTAGCTGAAGGGTTAAATCCTTGATGTGCTGTAATTTTACTTTTTGAAAGCAAGGGTGGGAAGCTCCATGATAAGAGGAGAAAAACTTGGAGCTAACGGGGCCTGCAGTGGTGTGAGAGGGTTTTGCAGATTGTGGTCTGTGGGAATGGACACATTTCCTTTGGGACTGTGCCTGCAGGCAGCAAGAGGCTTTTCTGCCTGGCTGGAGCTTTCACGGCATGGATAAAGTATAAGGTACCAAGCTCTTCATAACAACGTGATTGGAAATAAGGCTCCAGTGATGAGCACAGAGTTACTTCTTGCACTTAAATGGTGTAGCATTTGAGTTGGAGGAAAAAATGTTGTGTTAAGTTAGTTCCTTGATGGGATAAGAGACATATCCAGGATAAAGGATTACTTAACTAATGCTCAAGTTGAGAATTGGGTTACTCAATAGACAGTCATTGTGCTAGATTATTGCCACCTGTACTGAAAGTTGTCTAAGTAAAGGAATTGATTTCTTGTGATTATCTCTTTACACTTTTTTCCCCCTTGGACTGTGAGGGAAGGTAATGGGAGAAGCTGGAATGTATGCCCTTGTTCATCAGGTACTGAAAGTATTGTCTCTGATCCTGCAGGCAGCCTCTTGAGAAAACTGGGGACTCCAGGAAGAAAAATTGCTGTATTTTAAGTAGCAAACTAAAGGGATTGGGTGCAATTACCATTTCCATCTGCCTCTTCATTCTGTCTCACTGATGAGTAGATGTCAAAGGTGGATGTTGGTGATCTTCAGGAAGGAGATACTCAAGAGTGTCTAGGGCAGATACACGGACTAGTTCTGTGCATAAGTCATAGGTGCTTGGTTTATTTGGTTACAACTGAATGTGAGACTCTACCAGGACAGAAAAAGAAAAGGGAGAAAAAAAGGTCTCTGGCATGAAACTCATACTGGGTTTGTGTGGCTAAAATACAGCTGAAGCTGCTGTGACATGTCTAAAACTCCTCTGAAGAGGAGTGAAGAACAGAGCTGTTGGTCTGAGCTCAACTCAGCTGTACTTCCTCAGCTCTTGCCCACCCCTAACATGTCTGGGAGGGAGGGGTGACATCCAATGTGCTTTGTACAATGTATTGTGATCATATAGGAATGCTCTCCATGGTCTTATGGAAAAGCCTGTTTCTCCCCAGTTCTTAGGGATGCAGTTTTCCTCACACTGGCTGCTTTTACACTGTGAAGTGAATTCCTACTGTAGTGACAAAAAGGCTAATGAAACCCATGTATAAATGCTATAAAATGCTAAGCAGGCATGAAAAGACTACGCAGCCTCTGCATTTGGCAGGGATATAATTGCTATTGGAGTATCAGCAGTGTTTGCAGTTCTAGTAGGAGGCCAAAAGCTGGAGGCTTTAGAGTAGCTCTTTCTTTTTTTTTTTACTTAAAATATAGAAAACATCTCCCAAGGATAAGAAACTCTCTCCCATAGTGTATCAAAGCAGAAGCTGAAAAACATTGTGATTGGTCTGTAAACACATGTAATCGGTTCACTGATTTGATAGGGAATTAATCAGTCCATTCAGCAGACAAAATACAAGAAAAAAAAATGTGTAGTCTAACAGGAACCACCTTGCACAAAGTTAGAAATACATACTTAATAATTTATGTAAATTAATTGCTCTTGGAGGAACTTACCTTGGGTGATAATTATGTTATTGAAACATCTTTTAATCCCCTTAGAATGCTTTTCAGGACTATATGCTGTAGTTCAAGTACAGATACCATGTGTGAAGCAGTAATATAATGCAATCTCATTGCCTCTGAATATGTGGGCTGTTGGGCTAAAAGATTATAAAGCTTCCTCTCATCTGGAAAAAAAAAAAAGAAAAAGGAATTATTGTAACAAATTTCCTTAATTGAGCTACAAATGTAACTGCGTGTTGCATGTGGTAGTGGAAAACTGCCTTCTTAAAGGTGAAGGAAGTCTGTATGATCCCGTGCTCTGCTTAATTGATTAGCCAGCAACAATGCATTGCCTGAATGAGGGAGGAGAGGAAGTATATTTTTGAACTGACAGATCCCTACTTTTAAATCCCTTGGTTCAAAAATTTGTCTATAATTAGCAAAAGACATCCATATGGTGACTTTTCCAGTCCCAGATGGGTAGCTGTCATTTTGCACATGATCTTTGCTTCTCTTTTGAAGTAGAAATGAGTAATCTTGGAAATATTAATCTGACTTTAACTATATTTATCTTTCTATCAACAGTGATGACACACTTGGGCTTCTTTCTTGGTGTACACAGTATGTGCTGCGGTGCAGAGGATTCCAGCTGCCATAATTTTCAGTGGAAAGAATAATGATCACAGGGAACTGTAAGTAAGCCATTATGGAATATTTGTATATTTAAATAGAAAACCCAAAATTTTCAAGAGCAATGATGCAAAGATATGCCAGACTTGAAACTCTGCTGTGTGGGGATGATAGAAGGTGTTCTGCAAATGCTTGAATTGGCTCCCCTTTTCAGTGATGTGTTACCTGGCACAGCAGCAGCTGTACACCTGCTCCTGCCTGGCAGGAGGCTGCCAGCAATAGTTATGCCAGAGCCAACAAAACAAGTTAAAATAATGCCAGAAGAGTTGTTTAGATATCTGAGTTACCTTTTTCTCTTAACTACTGCAATACTAATCCTTAGCATGGATCTTTCTGCCCTTGCCAATACAGCTTATGTGGTTCCATCACTTGTGTGTTTAGACTTCCTTTTTATTTTTATTTTTTTTTTTTGGGTGGTGAAAATTGGAAAGTAATTGTGTGTGTAAGGGGAAGGTATTTTGTAGCAAGTGCGGCGTCGGTTCATGACTTTGCCCCTCTCATTTTTACAAAGAATAATGTGGGTTGTTTGTGCTCAGATATCCATACAGAAAGGCTCCAGTCTCTGTAAGTGGTGCAATACCTTGACATTCCTCTTAGTAAGCGTTCTTCTTAAAATTCAATCTTATTTTGGATGGGAAAAAATGTTACAGTACAGATTTTTGTTACCACAGGCAGTGTCAGAGGCAAGAGGCCAGATCCAATCAAATGAAGTAAATGGAATTACCCTGAATTTACTCCTGTATAAGTGAGAGCTTGTTTCAAGCCCCAAGCTACATGAAAATGATTGCTGTTCTCTTTGCTAGCATTGCCCATATGAAAGCTGACATAAATACAACCCAGAGTGAACTTATTTAGCAAGTGATAGGGTACATTTTTTCACTGTGATTGAAAGGCTTTAAGAATGCAAGTCTGAAATGCACGGAGGTTTAAAGGTGCCTGAGTTGAAGATCAATAGGAATTAAATGCTTAAGTGACTCAGGCCTATGCCTCTGAAAACATTCAAGCGTTTTTAGCACCTCTGTGATCATAGTTCCTTCTTTTCAGAGCGGTTTTTGTGATAAAATTTGATTGTTTGTTTGCTTGTTTGTTTGTTGAATGGATGTCAGAAATTGATTATTTTTTAGGTTAATGTCTTTTGTAAGCAATTAACACTTCAGCATTGCTGGCTAATAATAGGTGAAATTTTAGCATAGTTGTAAACTTTGCAAGTATCTACAGGGGCAAAAGATCTGAAAACTAATGTTGTCAATACAAAGGGTGGGGTCACCTACACTCCTCAGTGAGGAGAAACCCCCACAGACACTCAAGTGCAACTGAAGAATAATAGTCTTGTATTCAGTTGTGTTATGACTTCAAAAGGCATCAGTACTTCATATCTTGTGGTTTGGGTTTTTTCCCCCAGTTGTGGTAGATGTCAGAAGAAAAAGAGGTTTTATTCCTCTGTCAAACTTACTCAAACTTTGTCTGTGATTCCAGCCTACTGTCTGTCCAAATGATTCAAGATGAGGAAATTCTGCTGCTATGTTTTAGGACTTCTAATAAGTGATTGATGCTTAGTAAGGCTTAAAATTTGTGCACACACCCCTATGGGTTGGGTTTTTTTTCCTCAGTATCAATAAGTCCAGTCAAGAATCAAAATTCATATGAAATAAAAGCTTCATGAGTCCCCAAAATTTATTTAGCATCACCTAATTGTGTTTTGATTGACTTTTCTCATAATTAATTACAGCTAGGAGAGCAAAAGGCTGAATTCTTAAGGGTGAGAATGATTGTCAATTTATAAAGAGTTTTGTTGGGGTGACCAAAATATCACCAAGCTGTAGCTGCTTGATCTTGTGCCATCTTTAATGTTTGATTCACTTCTGTTAGAAGCAGACCAAAATACATTACTGTCATATATGCTTTCAAAAAACTCCCAATCAGTCAGGTCAGTGGAAACAGAAATATCTCTTCTGAAAGGGAAAGTTTGTGCATAAAGAACTTGAAGGCACTCAGTTGGTGCAGCTCTATTCAGGTGCATTTTAACTCTCTAGGAAAGAGTTCTAAACAGTTTGCAGTATAATCACCAGAGTAAAGGGAATAGTCCTATCAACATGTGTGCAGATATGGCACCCTCCAGAGAGGTTTAGAAATCTGATTCTTCCTGTTCTGTTCTCTCTCTAATTGCACGCTGTTTGTCAGAATCTGGGACAAATTTAGAGCTGAAGGCTCCAGAGGAAACTTGTATTTTTTGTTATTGTTAATGGGAGTATGCAGGGATATTTTTGTGTATAGCAAAGTCTGGAATGCCTTCTCAAAGCTTTGAATTCTGATTCTTTCCTGATGTGAACTTTGATCTGCTGTTTACAGTATGTAGATTTCCAAAGCCTTTAGCAACTGTAAAGGTTCTGCTTCTAATACAGATGTATAGAAAACAGGGATGAGTCTGTGCAAAGAAGAATCATTTAGAGTGTAACAGCAGGGAGCCTTGGGAAGTATTGCTCTGTGTTACTGCACATGCTGCTTCATCACAAGGCTGCAGGCAAATTAGAATCTGTGTGATCAAGGATAGCTTCATAGAAACCCAGAAGGAAAGGTACAATCAATGGCATTTAGTAGCAAATTAATTATACAAAGACTAGTTTTCAATTATTTTATTGTGTCTAATTTGTTTCACACACATTTGTCATCCATCTGCATCCTGAGCCCTCACTGCTGTTGGATTTCTTACTGGCCCAAGGTCCAATCACATATTTCTGTGTACTTCAGGATCACTTACACACAATGAAGGCAAATGCTCAGGGACAGTTTTTAATAGTGCTGGAGTGCCATTTCCCTCGGTGCTTTGGCCATACTCTTGTTAGCCGGATCTGTGTGCCTTTAGGTGGGTTCTGAGGGCCTTTTTTGGCCAAGTATATGGGTGGGAGCCTGGTTATGCGTAAAACCTGTTTGAGACTTGCCTGGTTTTTAGGGAGGAAACTAGTGAAGATGTATCATCTTATACCTGTATAATATCAGAAGGTGTATAAAATACCTTCTGACAACCCTCTACCAAAGCTTCTGTGCAGCCATAAATGGCAGTGGGCAATTTCTATAGTCTGTATATCCTTTCCTACAACCTGTACCTGATTGTTCTTTTGTTGTGTTACATCCCCTCTTCCTGTGCAGATGAGGTGGGATGATGAGAAATGACCAGGGCAGAGATAAATGGTAGAAATTATGCTGCTTCTGGGTACCAAGAGGACTTTGGTAATAAGGACGTCCTGCTCTGCAGGAATCTCTCCGTGTGGGAATTGTTCTCTCCAAACTGCGCTGTAATTCCATTTCCAGTGTCCATTTCTCAATTACTTGGAATCTGCCTGCTTTCCTGAGGGATGCATCTTATTTCAGCACTTCAAAACTATGCATGAAATTTACTGCTCTGTGAAAACAATGAGTTATTTGCTCCTCACAAAAATGAGAGTCCTGGGACTGGAGGTGATTAGAGTGCTGCAAGGCTGCTCTATCAGCCATGTTATAGCCTGAGTTACTGCCTTCAGCTGCTCTTTATCTGGTGTTTACAAATACTTGTTTGCATCAGTGTTTTCTGCTGCCTTTTTATCTCCTTTTTATCACCATGTCACTAAAAGCTGCTTCTGTCACTCTCCTCTAGTTACCCATTTTCTGCCTCTGTTGACTGGGTACTTGTAATACTATTATATCTATGCTATTTGAAAGCAGCTTTCTTTTTATTCTTTTCCCATTCTCTGCCTCCAAAAAGCAATTCTACTGGGTTTTTATTTATCTCTCTCTGCTACTATTTGCATTTTACGGGAAGTAATTTCTGGATTTTTATTCAATGTAATCAGCTCCTGTGAATAGGAAACTTTTTTTTTTTTTTTTAATTGAAGTACATTTTTGGTTTGCTTTGGAAGGTATTCTCCCTTGCCTTTGGATTTAGAAACAAAGAAGACTAACACCTGTTATCAAATGATGCTTTATTGAAGATTTGAAATGGTTGTTAAACTCTTAGGAAGCCTTTGAAATCTGTAAATCTCTACTTAATCTACACTAATCGAAAATCTTACCTAACTGTTCTTCAAAACCATTCGAAGCCGTATTGGCAGGTTTAACCATTGAGCTGGACTGGCAGAAGGCTCTGAGCGTGTTCCTGCTCAGTTCATTAGTTCACTGTCTCATGGGAATGCTTTGAAGGTGCCTCCCTCTGGGCACGGTGTGATGGGACAGCACTGAGAGGTGCAGGGATACTCAGTGAGCCCATCACATGGGGATGTTCATCTGACACTGCTTGTCCAGATGTTCCTTGTGTTCCTTTTCATGAGAAGTCCAAAAAGATACTCCACCATCTAAATTACGTTTCCCAATCTTGCTCAATCTGTGAGTCTTTAATGGGCTGTTCCTTCTATCCATTGGTAACATAGGTCTCTTGTGTCAGCTTTTTTCCTTTCAGCCTGGAATCATTCTGCATTTAGAAAGCAGAAGGATAGTTTTTGCATTTCAGTTTAATTTGAGATGACATTTTGAGTACCCTGCAGGATACTTTTCTCGTGGTGTGGTTTTTTTTTTTTTTAAAATACGTTATCAGAATATAAAATTAATTCATTACCTTAAATAATAAAGTGTTCAAGTTATTTACTTTTTTATCACCAGGACTTTGTACTTCCTTGAACTGGAAGTTTCTTACAAAAAGAAGCCTGTAAGAGGCAGTAACTTTGAGAGTAAGGCAGAACAATGCAAAAGTGAATTCCCATGTAAAAAAAAATAGAAAAATTTCTTGAACTAAGAGGAGATTGGGAGGATGAATTATTTTTTAAGTATGGAAGTTGAAGAATCTGCTCGTTTAACTTATTTTGCAAGAACTTTTGTTGCTGCTTAAGTTTGAAAACATTTAATGATTTTTTTATGCAGTCTGTCTGTATAAACCCATCCAAAGATACCTTGGGATGATTCAACTGTTACTAATATCTGTAAACTGCAGAGAGCATGGTTGGGTGCATTGAATATCTTGCTGCAGAAAAAGGCCAGGGCTCATACTGAAGGATTAATTGTGTCAGCTGGTTAATATTCTTACTTGGAGTTGGTGTCCACTGAAAGCTGGAGGAAGGTCTGTCTCATGTGAGGAGACTGGTGCATTAAGTATTTCTTAAGAATGTGTCATTATATTCAAATCTGGCAAATTTCTTCTCACATTAACTAAATTTCTTACTCTTTTTAAATGATTCTTTGCTTGTGAGCCTGGCATGCTTACATGGCAAAGGTGTGAGAATGCAAGGATCCCTAGCTGAGTTCAGGGAAGATGTGGTGGTGCAGGTGTTTAACATGTTAAGCTTAACAACTCATACTATGAAACTTCAGTGGGGTTACAAAATGTCTGACAAGAAGTGCCAGACAAGAAGTGTGACACTATAAAATCCATGACTCCTATCCTGGTACTACTGAATCACACTTTATTAAAGTTACAGGTATTGGAGTCCTCTTTCTGATAGCTTCTGGTCCCAGATTACCTTGAGCCATAACTGTAGCCGCCTGCCGATAAGTATTCGCCTGCCCCTTACTCCAGAAGTTAACAATCTGTTGAAGTGCAGCCCTTCACGTAGTTTTCAAAATGCTTGAGCTCCTTTGGGAATTGAATTTGCAATAAAAATGTAAAATATGTCTGGAGGTTACACTGAAAAGCGTATTGGAAGGAACACATTTGTAGTTACAGCTTGGCACTGTTGTAGCCTGGCTCAAGCTCTGCAGCAGGAATAGCTGATACCGGTGGGAGGGAGGGGAAAATCAGCCTCTCACACGCGTTTTGCCTGTCCTGTTTGTTCTCTATTGCATGCCAGTGTTTTATTGCCACAGATACCATCAGAAAGGCTTTCCCCCACTTCAGCAAATACTTCTTGGTTTCTTAAAAAAAAAAAAATCATTTAGAAGAATAACTGTGTGTCAGGCTAAAAGGGTGTTTTTATCACCTTCAAGCCCTGTTTTCAAGGAGAAACATTTAACATCTTTTTTCCTGAGCAAAGCATTTGAGTTCCATTATTTGGTGTCCTAAATAAATTACAAATATTTCAGCCACTATCTTTTAAGATAGTCTAAGCAACTGTAATTACTTTCTAGGTTTAGCATATGTTAGAGAACAATGCACTTAAAATGCCATTGGTTTTTTTTAAATTCAATTTCCTTTTCCTTTTAGGAATTAGTGGAGCTGAATTACTCTGAATCTGTTTATCTCAGTTAATGATAGTGGCTAGTTACAGCTGCAATGTTAAGTGGTTAAGAATATTTCAAGAGACTCTTTCAGGAAACATATGAGAAGCAAGAAATTATATTTGGATTACATGTGAGTTCTTTAAAGCTTCACTTAAATTCTTCTGCTTACCATTTCAAGCCTGAACAGTGGCAGTAGCAGTGTAAGTCTTGACTGTAAATGTAATTTGTACATGTAGGATTTCCTTTGTCACTTTAGCTGAAGTATTTGTTCTGAAATTATTTGAAGTGGCTTAGAAACCATGACCTAATATATGTGTGAAAGAATGTTAGTGTGCTGCTTTACAATAACTGGGGTGACTCCATGGAACCAACAATATTGCAGTACTCAACTCTCCTTGTTTTTCACAGGCAGGGATGCTTCTTTGCTGTGCTTCCTAACAAGCTTAATGTTTGTCACTATAAAAATTTACATCAACTGTAAAAGAAATTAATTAGTTAATTACCTTGTATTTACTAACCCTGGATATCCTGAGATACAGTTCAGTGCTGCCTAGAACACATCTGTTTTATCTGCTGCTACTGGGCAAAACAAACACCTGCAGAATTGGGCTTAATTTAGCACATACTAAGGCATCAATATTTTTGCAGTAAAGCAAGAGGTTTTCCAGTCTGTCAGTCTTGATTGGTTTTGTCACAGAGCACATGGAAAGGATACGGTTATCCAGTGAGCAGCTTTCAAAACAATTTTTGTTCTGTCCCTTCAAAGTGTTTGCAAACTCCTTTAGAATGGTGACATCAACAGCTTTATAAACTCATCACGACTTGAAATGTCCACATTGTAAAGATTAGATTGTCTGTTAAGGACAGGCTTGTGCACAAGTTTCTTTGACATGACCTGGTATCCTGACAGCAAAAGTTTATCAGTGGTTCTGAATGCCTCGTACCTCCGGCACCTTGGCTTACTGTGGTGGCTCTGCAGCTCCCTGAATGCTGCTACATAAACGGGGAGGGCAGTGTGTGATAGGTGAGTTCTGTGGCACTGCTGTTCATGTAAACTCCTGTAAAACTCCACCTGAAGAGCTGCTCTTCAGAGGCCTTTGACAGGCCCTCTGGTGCCCTGTGCAGCACTGGATCAGAAAGCACACGTGCAGTCTTGCTCGTACTTCGTCTCCTGAGCGTGATTGTCAGGCAGTGCATGACAACTGCCAAGCCAGTTAAAGGTAACATCTGTGAGTCAGTGAGTCTAAATAATTGTGCCCAGCCCCCAGCACGTGTCTGTGTGCTTCGAGATAAACCCTCTTGAATCAAATGGCATCTCAGAACATCAGTGGGAAAAAGAGACAAGATCTGCCTTTTGTTCTTTCTGTTGCCTTCATCTTCCACTTACCTTCAGCAGTTTTTCATGTTTGCTAGTGGTGCCTAGAAAAAGCCAGGCTTTATTTTGTAACATTTTCCTACACCTTTTCCAAAATGAACTGCTGGGAAACAGCCACAGGGATGGAGCTAAAGGTAAGTCTGTGCACAATCAGGCCACACAGCCAGCATGGAGTCTGGACACATTCCCTCTTGTTGCTGTGCTGTCAGTTGGTCTATTCTCACCTGTGTCTCTGCAGATGAATTGCAATATTCTCTGTGCCAAACGTCCAAGGATCATTTCTCCCCCTCAGGGAACTGTGGAAGAATGTTCCTTCTAAATACAGAAGGATATTTGACAACTCCTGAACTCCGATGACAACAAACCCTAGAAGAATAAATACATGGATTGTATATAATCTGGACCAAAATACTTGCAGGGACACAGGTGAAAGCTACAGCACAGATATAGCCATAGTACAGCAGTTCTTTATAGAATAGTCTGCAATGATTTTAAAGGTGTAGTCTGTTTCTTTGTTTCTAATTCTGGAAGATTCTTCAAGCTTGATTCCTTTATTAGGTTTTTTCCTTGACTTCTTTTGGTGAGTTTCTTTTTTGCTGTGCCTTTCTTACTGCAGCTTTCCTTTGAGCCTCCTCTTCTTTGTGTTGTATTAAAGCCAAGAGATGTTCCAGATGCTTCAAATAGCCTCTCCATGACTCTCTTTGCACACTAACCCCACCACAGCAGATTTGCCTGTGTGTCCCACAGAGGGGGAATTTGACACACTGATACCTCATGAAGACAGTGTCAATATGTCCAAAGTACCCCTTGAGCCAGAGCTATTTACGTTGCTTTCTTCACTTGGGGCAGCATTACTTCTGACAACCAGTAAATCTCAGCCGTCTGAGTGCTGGAATTAATTATCCTGCTCTATTCAAGCAGCTGCTACAAAGAGCTGAAAAGGAGAATTCCCCTCAGTGCCCAGGTTGGGTCGTGTTTGTTTTGTAGAATCGTTCATGTTTCGCATAAATAACAAAGAAGCTCAAACACACAAACTTGCTGTAACACATTGAAAATCAGCACAAAGTTTTGGATAAACTATGGCTCGGTGGTATGGATGAGCCAGCTCTTATTCCACGCAGACTGAAAGGTTCACTGCTGCTGGGCTTAGTCCTGGTGCAGGTCTCTGGGTCAGTGGCCTGTTCCGTGCATCTCATTCTCTCCTCCTCGTTTTGGCTCCACATTGACACGTGGGTCACCATTTTCTCTATTGCTGTGCTGTGTGCATTTATCAACCACTGTAATTCATTTACTGGGAGGCTTCAGCAGTCCTGTATTTTTGTTATATGTTTGTTATCTGTTTGGGTTAGGGAAGAAAATAAATTCCAGTTCTGTACAGTGCTGCTTAAAGCAGTTTTCTCCAGGGCTTTAAGTAACCCAGCACAGGGAAATACTGTTTTCTGGGAAAATACCTCCTTAGACCAAAGGAGGTTTGGGATGGTATTACACAGCTGTAGAAGGAAATCTCTTCACTGGGTATGAACAGCCCTCATTAGACAGAACTGCCAGGTATAAAAATGATTTTGATACTCAGGAATGTGTCTATTCTGTTTGCATTCATATGTCATCTTTTTCAATTTTCACAAAAAGAAACAAAAGAACAAAGGCCATGGCTGGTCAGTGGTGTAGCTCTGTCTACTGAGTGGGGAAATCATTAATTTTCTCCTAGCTGCTAGAAGGACTGCTTGAAAAGTGCTTTGCATGGTCCCAGGTGGGAAATGAGGAATCAGAAAGTGGATGGAAATCAGTTCTTTGACACAGCTGTGCTTACTCAGAGTTTTAGATGTAGAGGGCTCTGTGCATTTAATTTCTGTCTATTTGTGCTACATGAGGTGATCTGAAACCACACTACACTGTGCTTGGAAATCTACTGTGAATCAGAATTCCCAGCATCAGCTTTTCCCCCAAAATTAAATGAATCTATAATAAATCAATTCTCTTGGGAACAAAAAATGTCAAGTGTTGGCATTTCTAATTAACAAGGCGTGTCAGTGTCTTAAAATTTAATGTGTCCCATGTCTTTATGGAATAGTCTCTTACAGCTGTAATACTGTTCATTTGACACCTCATAAATAATAATTTTCACATGAAGACTTCTGTATGGAAGACATTTTAGATTATCTGAGTGAATTAATACATAAGAATTTCATGCACTGCAGAGAAATGGGTGAAATTAATACCAAGTACTAAAAGTCATCAACCAGAACTTTGTAATTTTGGTTGTAACTCAGTGTTGATGTTGTTATGCAATAACCTTCCTGCTGACAATGTTTTATGTAACTGGGTCAACCAACAAAGACTATTCTGCTTCATAGAAACTCCCTTTGTGAAAGCAATTTACTGATTCCTATTAGGATAGAGAGAAGAAAGTAATCCTGAGTAGCAACAGAGTGACTTTCTGGAAGTTTGTATGTGCAAGCAAGTTTAAAAAACAAACAAAAACAACACCCAAAAATTCCCTCAGGTGAATTCAAAACTCCTGTTTGCAAGAGGAGCTCAGACATGTTATTTTGCTAAAGTTGTATGCTGTGAAGTGTCAGTGCATTTCTGAAGTTGAGAAGATAAGTTCATGTAGAGCCAGATGAACCTGGAGCATTTATTAAAGAACAAGACCAGAGAACAAACCACCAAAATCCAAACTGACTTGTCTTTTGCTATAGAAATGTTTTCTCTAAATGGGGCTCTGCTATAAGGAGGGCTCCTGACTAATCACTGTTATTACAGGCCCTTGAGAAAACAGTTTTGGAGTCTGGATGACAATCAGACCTGTTCAGGTGATCTGAGTTCCCCCCCCCCCCCCCCCCCCCCCCGCCAGAAGTGAGAGAAAAAATCCCCCTTGTTGGGGAAGGGGTGTGCTGGGCAGAGTGTGCTCTGAAAGACCAACATGTCTATCAGTTTAGTAAGGCTGCTGATCTGAAGTAGCAAGCATATTGCACTTTTTCTTCTGTAGTTCCCTCCTTCATGCATGTGTTTATCTAATTGTGTTCCAGGCAGGTTTTGGCTTGTTTTAAATTAGGTGTAGCAGTCAGTAACCTCTGTCCCAGGAAACTGGCTGCTAGCCTAAGGCTGTACATTGCAGTGCACACACCAGCTAATTTATGTTATTCTCAGGACCAAAGCTTGAGATACCAGGCCTTTTTCTGTTTACTTGGCATATGTGATGTGGGTACATTTTTATTGCCCACATTCCACCTCTTCATTAGTCTCATTCTCTGTTTTCATCTCATTTAAAATGTCAGAATCTGCCACTTCTCTGCCAAATTCATGATGGTCCTACACTGGCAAACACCCTGCATTGTGCAGTCATTCCTGCAGGTGGAGAGGGGAGTGTCTCTTGAGGTTTATTTAGATGAGGTCAGTTTTGGTGTTTGGGTGCTGTGTATTGAAACTTCATTTTTTAGCTGTTGTCATCTCTGTGTTTGATTATTTGGGATGGAACCATAAACCTGTGACTTATTTTTATAACCAAGTTTCCTGGTAGCATGCTGTTTTGTTAGCTTATTTGTTATATAATTCACAACTGTTTGGTCTGTTCCTGTTTCCTGGTTAGGTACAAAGTAAGGAGACTTGGTTTAAGGTGTAGCCTCAAACAAAACAAACAAAACAAACTGATCCATAAACTTCTCCAAAACTTTTGTTGACTTGCCATGCTCAGGAAGGAGAAGGCAGCACATCTGAATTAGAAACTTTCTCAGCTTGGCATGTGATATTTGCCATTTCTGCTTTCCAACAAGTAGGCTTATTTTTTAATGTATCATGATTGGAAACTATTTTTATTAAATTTACTGTTAATACTTTAACTATCAGACCTTTCTTTTCACTTTCTCCTACCTAACCATACACAACAGTACAAAGGGTTGTGCCTTCCTAGTATTTGGAAGCCCCTTTATTCTGCAGTGAAATTATTCTAGATGTGCAGTAGTGGTAACTGGAGCATTTTGCACACAGGAATTCTCCCACTTGTGGAATGCAGAATTTCTCCTAATGAAAACCCACTGCCCTTGAGGGGTTACAGCACAAGGAAGGCAGCAAAATCTCTCGTTATATTCTGAATCTTGATGTTAATTAATTGCATGCTCTTATTTTATAACCCCCAGATGATGTTCAGGTTTGCAGTTAGCCTGCTCTCAGCCAAAATAAAATTTTATCCCAGTCTCATGTGGCAGGCTTTGCAGCAGAGATCATTTGTGGAACCTTGCTATCAACACTGCAAGCTGAGATCCTTCTTTCATGCAAATTATGACTTCTTCTGTGAGCAAGTGATAAGCTTTTTCAAACAGTGTGGTAACCTAGCAAATAAAAGGCCCCCTTATTCGCTTGAAGGAGTGGCTTCTTTTGTATGCCTCTTAGTGACTTTAATTTCCATTTGATTAAATTTTGATCTGTTAATGATTTCACTTTGATGGGTGACAGAGAAATGAGGGACAAGCAGGAGAAACTGGCACATCATTTCTTGCAAATGAGCATGTTTGAAAAATGCATAAAATAAATTTCAAAATTCAACAGAACTGACTGTCTCTTCAAATTAAATTATGTTGTGTTCTCCTTGTTATTATTTTGTCATAAAGACGTCTAGAATTCTGATCAGGAAACAGATCATCAAGCACAACTTGACTAAAGTATATAACAAAAACAACTGAAGAAACCCTGGACGATTTGAGCCACCTAATGTTTCCCATGATAATGTTTCCTATGATGCTTATTGCACATTAAGTATTTAGAGAGCACTATTATTGAGTTTAGTTGGACAACAATTAAATGTTCAATTAGTAAGGTAATGTTTGTAGTAAAATATTTTTGATCCTTTTGTGGATGGAATGGAGAAATATCAGATAATCTCAGGAGGAGCACCAGGGGTAGTAAACCACTAACTCAACCTAGAGGTCCAGACTCTGAACTCCCTTGCTAAAGCAGAATGGTGGAATCATTTAAATAGCTTCAAGTCGTAGTCATTTTAATTATTTCTCTGTAAATTATGTTGGGATCCATTTATGACAAAAAGGTGTCTAGGGGGACTTGTTGTAGAAGGCCTGGTAATAGTACAAGGACAACATTAACCAGGATATTGATTCTTGTAAGAATGCAACAATGATAACCTTTTAATGCATAAAATTTTGATTATTGTACCCATCTTGAACAATGCAAGCTGTTTGAATCTGTGCTTATTTATTTACAATAGTATCAAAGTCATTGACTTACTTTGCTGTAAAACAAATGAGAATTAAAATTAGGCTCAAGTTTTCCAACCAAGGATGACACCGTTAATGTCATGTGAGATTAGAGTTCCCCACTAGCTTAAGATCTGATATCACCAAGAGATTCTTTTGAGGAAAACCACTGTAAACCTTACAGTTGATTTCACAAGGACAGGCAAGTGCCACACAGCATACTTCGAATCCTTACTTCTGATTCTCCATCAGCAAGGGAATCCTGCCCCTGCAATTGCTCTCTCTAAGAGTAAATCAGACTTCTAGCAAAAAGCTCTGCTGGCGTAAGGTGGTGGTTTTCTTCCATTAGATGTTACTGTTTTATAGCAAATCTGTTTAGTACAGTCTTAATATTAACTAGGAGAAAGTTAGGCAAAGGTGGGAATTAAAGATTGTAAAGAGCAGTTAAAATCACTGGCAGTCAAACTCCTTCCCCGAGTACTGCTGAACACAGTAGTTCGTAAAGAACCGGTATTGGCAAAGATGGCAAAACCTCAAACTTTTTATTGTCCATTTGTCCTCAGGTGTATTTCACGTAAAATAAAAGTTTTAATGAAAAGGGAAACATTATTTGAAAGATATGAGCTCTAGACATCTGTGTGACAGTGCCTGCAAAAGTAAAAACGAAAACACCCACCCCACCCCTCCAAAAAAATGCCCAAATAAACAAAAAAAAAACCCAGATAGTTCTCCACCAAACAAACTGAGACACCCCTCAAGATGTAATGAGTTTTCTTCATGTGTCTGTGTCTGAACTTAGCTTAGAGAAGGTTTTTGTTTTTTTGCATTACAGTGCAGCTCCTGTGTGTTCATGTTCACGTGTGCTGCGGAATAAATCCCCCTGATTAAGGGGCTTGATTATAATTCCTGCTCCCTGAGCAGCAAGTAGGGTGGCAAATTTCATAACTACTTTGTTGTGAAAACTGCAGGTCAAGGAATCTAGATGCAACATCCTGGTGACTTTGATACAGAAAGTACTCAGGGTTTTTTCATTGTGATGCTGTACTTTGTGTACTGTTTGACCCTTTGATGTTAAGCATTCACAAGGCAAAACCTAACACAGTAACGCTGGATGTTTTCCCTTTGCATCATTAAATATTTGTGTTTGTGCATTCTCTGTCTGAGCCTGTGAGCTGTGACAAGTCACAAAGCTTCCTTTGTGTGGTCAAACAGGGCTCCTGGAGCACTGCAACACCCTCAGGGTCACAGTGGAACGTGGCTGAATCAAAGCGGGGAGAGGGCAATCTCAGCTGCAGGTGGAAATTCAGTGGTGCTGATTTACCTGAAGTTGTGAACTAGCATTTACAGAATGACCACGAACTCAGAGCAGTTCCTCTTTGAGAGGTGTCTTTTCTGATTTATAATTGCATACTGCCACCAGTTATGACTATTTCTAGAACTGCAGAGTGGTATAGATTGCAAAGGGCCTTTGGAGGTCATTCCATCTCCCTGTTTCAAGCAGGACCACTGAGACTGAGCCTATAAACAACTTGTGTGCCTCTGCATAGCACGGGCAGAGTTTAGTGCTATAGTTCAGATCTAAAGAAAACACTTAGTCTTGATGCAAACTTGTACTATCCCATAAAGTACTTTTGTGTCTTGTTGTTGAAAAACATGAGGGATAAACCTTCAGGCATTCTTGTGTTCTCTGTAGTGCTGGAGTCACTTTTGCTTCCGAGCTTGTATGAAAAACATCTCTTGAACTTGGATGTGAAGGCAACTCTAGCAATATATAAATCACATAAATGCCTGCAGTTTATCCCACATAGGCCAGAAGTGTCAGCGTAATCTCACTGCTCTGAATCAGATTCCAAATATGAAAACACAATGAGGCAGACCACAGAATCCTCCTGCAAAGCAGAATATATTGCGAGATGAAACTGAAGAGGTTACTATGAATGTAGATCAGTTCCTGTACCTATTCCAACACAACTCAAAGCTTAGCATTTGTATTTCCCATCTGCATTTGAGCCAACTCTTTTAGCTCTAGTCAGGAGCCCTTAATCTGGCAAGCATGATGTGTTTTATGTATTGTGTCCTCCACGATAGGCTGTGACCCAAAATCAGATACAACTTCAGTGCCATTTGCATATGCTTTAGCAGGCACTGCAGTTCAAAGAAAAATAGCTTTGAGCAGACCTTTGGAGCATCTTTGGCAGTTACACGTTACAATGTGGGGACTGCTTTATATGTGAAATGGTTCTCCACTGTGTGGATTTGAAAGCACCAAAGAATTGCAATGCTAACAGGGGCCACAGGTGATTTTGTTTAGACACTTCAGTATGCTTCAAGAGCATCATAACCTGGATGCTTTCTCCAGTGCTCACGTGCTCTAAAAGGGCTTCAACGATTAGCACAGCAGCTTGTGGTGCAGTTGTGGTTAAACACAGGTGAGCCCAACGGGGCAGCATTTTCTCTGTTCCCAAACAGATCACAGGGGTGTTCTGAGTGGAATGGGAAAGCTGCCATCAGAGGGAAGGGGGTGACATACAACACAGCAAGTCAGTCAGTGCAAAGAAGGAGATGCAGAGCATGGACAGCCTGGCTCATCTGGCTGTGCTGTAGCTGCCAAATCTGAGGGGGTGTCATAAATTGCTCCCAGCAGCAGCTTTGCTCCAGAAAGTTATTTTCAGTTTGAAATTCATTTCAAACCTCCTGTTTGTCTGTGACAAACTGCAGTGTGGGGGACAAGGAGAGCTGGCTTGGGCAAACAGTATCAGAGGGACTGGCCGTTTCTTACGATGGTTTTGCCACTGAGGAGTATCAAGTATGGAAGCACATCCTGCAGGAATGTCTGTGCAAGGACTGAGTACTTTGTAGCAGCTTAAACAATGCTGAATCTCTGTATAGGCAACCTTGCTCATAATTAAATTGGTCTCAATTTGGTTTGATCTAAATTACAGTCAAGGTGAATTAAGACACATGAAATAAGCTATTTACATTCTGAATTAAAGCAACTACATAATTTTATGCAGTGTAATCAATGCCCTTCAAATTCAAGTCTGAGGGTAGTCAGCTTTTCTAAGATCACCAAGGGTTGGGAGCCTGAAAACTCTTGTGGGGTGCAATAGTTGGGGAATTAAAATGCAATACCTTTCTAAAATCACATCAGCTAAGTTTGAATAGTTCATATGTTATCTTTACAGACAAAGGTCATATCGAACAAGGCATGAATAAATGTGCTGGGAGCTGACAGGAAACATTTTGATGCACCATAGAAAATGATTGGTGGAAGGTTTTGTGTTGGTGCCAAGTGCAAAGCTTGCTAATGAATTTTATCATAGTCTAGAGGGTGAATAGAATTCTGTTACCAGGGCTGAATATTTTTTGGCAATGCTTCAGGGCAAGGCTAAGAGATCAAGATAATGAAGTATAAAAATTAAAAATGTTTTGATTCCTTCATTGGAAGTGAACTGAATTTACACTTCAGTTTTAGATTTAAAAGAAAGATCTGTGGTTTAATTATATCCTCCAGAAATTCAGAGAGCTCTCTGTTTTCAGAGGTATGAGGATTACTATTACGAAAGAATATTTTTAATGTATACTCTAATGTAGGTTTCTCTTTGATATAGGGCTTTGATTTAATCAGATAGGTCTTCTGATTTTTTTATAATGTAGCAAATTTTAAATTACTTCCAATATTAGCTGCCTGACCCTTGCCTCCTTCTCCTACCCATTATATGTGCTAATCAGAGACTAATTGCCTCTGCATTGTCATCATTTCTTCGTTCTTTCTCCTCTTGAATGTATTCCAGCATTTGTAGGGCATGTACTTAACAAGTTGAAGGGAAAAGAATGGGATTAACTCGATGATGCAGAGTTCCCCAGGGACTCCTCAGGAATTTGCCCATGCACTGAGCTGATTTCTCTGCTCGTGTTTCTCTTCCTTGAGGGAACCTCGCTAAGGTCTCAACAATGTCACTACAATGCCTGACTTTATTAGAAAGCACTCAGGGAAGATGATTTAAGGGAGAAACAAGGTAAATTATTGTACAAACACCTTGCATGCTTTGACAAGTGCTATTTCAAGGGACTCAGACCCGAGTTATTATTTAATCAACTCTGGCATCTTGTCCCATGAAGGGGCATCGGAGCCCGGGAACTTGTGGGTAGCAAGTTATTACTGAGACCATTTGCAGTGTCCTGGGTGCTCACTCAGAATGAACCAGCAACTGGAAATGCACGTTTTTGAGTATCAGTTCCAAAGCGTCCTCACAAGATTCCTGTGAGTAATGGAATGTGTGGGGACATTGTTTTCTTTAAGCAAGTTTTTTCTCAAAGTAGTGATTAATCACCGAGTCTTTGTAGTTTTGCTATCTATTATCTCAAAATGATCCTATTTAATTTTATTTTGCGATATTTTTTGTAATTTTCCCAAGTGAGAAACTCCTTTTGAGAAATTTTTTTTTCCAAACCCCTTAGATTTGAAAGGTTATCTAAACTGTAAGCATCACATGGAAACCTTTTGCAGGCTTTTACATCTGCAGGAAGTTGATATTGCTGTTTTGCAGACTAGAGTTCATAGTAGTTTTTCCTGTTCAGTGGATGGAGTCATTATAAAACTAGGAACAGAACACAGAACTCTTCAATGGTTACACGTTTTTTTTTCCTTAGAAGGAATTGCTCCATGAATTAAACAGCAAACCCACTATGTTCTGTGAAATCTCTTCCTCTTCTTGCCTTGTTTTGCCCTTCCCATGTTGGAAATACATTGAAAACTGTCTTGAGCTCTCCAAAATATCATTCCTAAATATCATGAGCTACAGTATCATTGTAGCTCACCTAATTATCATTCCACTCTCTGAAGTGGGGCCCACAGTGTGCAGTTGTGTGTCTGTTCATAACAGCCCTCGATCTCTGTAAGGACACCTCCTAGCAAAAGGCACTACTTACCAACCACTCAGGTAGGTTTTTGTTTCTGCTTTCCTCACCTCAGCAAACTCTTTACAGTGAGGGTGTTAAGCCACTGGTTTATGTAGCCTTTTTTTCAGCTGCATCCATAAGAGGAAGCAAACAAAAGAAGAAGTTAAACTAGAAAGAAGAGAGGTACAAGTTTGGTTTTTTTTTTTCCTAGACAGTGGAAAGCATGGAAAAGAGTGACTCATTCTGCAATTTTTCACACAGTTCTGATTGCCCCTGGTTCAGTTCAGATTTCCCACTGAGTGTGTTACCTCAAAGCAGTGACGTTCATGTGCTGGCTATGAGATTGCTATCAGGGATATTTGCTTTTGACGTCTGCAGTGTCCCCAGGTATCCAGTGACTAAGATATCCCAAGCAGATGGCAGTTGTGTTTTAGGGACATAAACATCAAACTCAAAGGAGAACATTGCAGTTACGGTTCTTATGCACCAGACAAATCCCCCTCCCTCTAACCTGGCAGTGGTTGATTTAGAGGTAGGAGTTAAATTTCAGTGCCTTCATTTACCCTACCAGTAAATATTTTCTGTCCCTAATGCTGAGTGGCTTTTGTCTATGTCAGCAAGTTTGGGTTCTAAAGCATCAAATATTAACATAGTAGACTTGAACAATCTGAAAACATTTTGAAACATTTCTGACTTTTTGATCATTATGTCCAAATCCTTGAACTTCATTTCTTTTCCTTGGGAACCGTTTCCTTCCTATAGTAATGAAACCCAGGACTTATCTCACTCATTTCTCTTTCTATCATCCTAACAGCTGAGAGGAAAAGAAGCTGTCACTAGGTGATAGACTTCTGCCAGACTTGGCTGCCAGTTGAGTCTGTGATGTGCTTCTTTGCTGCTTTTCCCTGTGTTTTTACCTAACATTTCACAAGTGTGGTGTTGATGGGGTAAACTTGAGTGCCTGTGTTCAATCTGTGGTTACAAAGCCAGATGACATCTGTGATCTTTGAGGCAGTACCTCTTAAACAAAGGCATTCCTCCCTGCAGTCCCACGTGTACTGGGGGATTTGGGAGTATCCTTGGAGCTGTTCAAGGATCGTTCATTCCAGATTAAACCTGACTGACCTGCACTCCTTTGTCTCCTCCAGATTTTATGAAATAACTCACTAGAAAGGAACATGGACACTCAGGACAGACATTTGATATTTTTCATCCTTTCAAATGATTGGTGAAGGGACTCTAAAAATTGTTTAAACACAACAGCCCTAGCATAAACCAGAAAATTTCTGTTTCTGCCATATAACAGTTAAAAATGATGTTTGGCAAACCAGCTGCAGATCACCCAAGTCACTGGATATTGATGAAGGCAGAAAATATAGGTTAGTGTTGTTATACTGTGATCTTTAAGAGAAGATGCAGCACAGTCTTGAAAAGGCATCTCCATTAAATATTCAGTACCTATAAAATGATATGCTGAATATCAGAGAATTTTCCTGAATCAGAGCTTAAAATGCCTTTTTGAATGGTTTTATAGCAATCACGAGAGTCTCTGCTGACATCTATAGTTAGATAATTGTTTGGAAGCCATAGTCTATCACTCCTCTCATTTTCTCATTGATATCTTCTGCTTTTCAAATTAGGGAGGAGAATTAGTGGATAATTTCTAAATATATATATATATATATATCTTTCCAAAAACATATAATTATAAAAATACTATTTCTTGTCTCACTTTTATCATACAAAATTATTTTTCAATTCATTCTGACCTAGTATTTTCAAAATACTGTTTATATAGTTGATCCACAGCTGCCCAATTTCATTTTAATGTTTAAATACCTTATTTTAAACATTTCCATTGCTGAGTAATTTTCTGGTAATTTCCTGAGTGTAGGTGCAGTGTTTGCATGTAGAATGCCTGAGACTGATATTTGGAAAATTTAGCCTTGTCCCTTTAACTGCTGTACACTGATCCTGGAAGGTAACAATCTTAGTGCCAAGATGTTCTGATTTACTTCAGCAACAAAGACACATTTTGGAGTCTCTTTGCCTTTGGCAGCAGAGGAAGGAAAGGGGTGACAATATTGTAGTGATGTTGCCTTTTTCTTCCCCTTAAACTGAATTATTTTAATCTGAAAAACACAAATCCAAGGCTATTTGTTGTCAAAGTTTTTTTTTTAATGCAGGGGAAGTGCTGCCTGCAAGTGATTATGTTGTAGCAAACTTTCTGGACTAGTTTATTTGGGTACCATTTGATGTTAAATTACTATGGACAGCAGCATAAATAATTTAATAGGATTGCTGGAGATAAGTGATAAATTACTTTTATCACAGCTTTTCTCCTGTAGTCACCATACTACCTGGGTGTTTTCAATTCATGTTGTTTGCATTTACATTGGATATAGTGGTATGTTGCAGAACTGTTTGGACTGCCAAAGAGATTTCAGTATTAGTAACAAAGACCAGGTGAATTATGTATACCTTGTAGAAGCCTACACAAAATATAACAGTGGGAGTTATGGGGCCGGGCTTTCATATATGATAGGTTAGAGATAAACATTTTAACTAGAAAAATGTGTTCTTACCAATAAATTAAATTCTAATGAGGGGGACAGGGCAATTGCTACACTTGAAGAGTAGGTGAAAGCATTCAGAAATCATACTCTGCCTAATATATGTATTTAAACTCAAACAATTTAAAGGCAGTGATCATTCCTGACGATTCTATGGGAAGTTTCAGTGAGCACAAACAAAAACCAGCAGAAATGAGCAGACCCAGCAAGCCCAGATATTAAAAATGAAAGATTTATTCATACCTGAAAGTACTCAGAGAGAGCAAATGAAGAAAAGCTCTTACAATAGGAATGTTCTGGTACATAAGGGTATAAACAACTCCTAGGGTACTCACTGTCAAATTAGTGGGATGGGTGGGAGGAACATGGTGTTCTGTTCCATACTTTTGGACTGTCAGACAGCTTGAAGTCAAAAGGAAGAAAAGTTGGTGGACTTAATTACTAAAAGCACGATACAGGGGGAACTATGAGGGAAAAAAAGTCTAATGCAATTTTAACCACTTTAGTAGCAATCAAGAACATAAAGTAATGTACACTATATAATAGAAATAATTCTTTTATCTAAATATTGTTATCACCTGGTGTCAAAAACAGAGCTTTCTGTTTTGTGGACTGTAGGCAAATTAAAAGTACATTTTAGTTAACGTGAACTGTTGAACTTGACAAACAAAATGGAGGAATTAGTCTTATTTCTTGTTAAATCTTTAATCTGGATGTAATGAGCTTTCAGGATTTGCTATCCATTAGAGCAAATAAATGTCTGTGAACAGTTTGCACAGTAACAAAACTGGGCATTAGATCAATTTGTGACTCCTTTCAGGGGCACCTGTCAGGTTTTAGGCTTTCCATTCTCCCTTGCCACTGTAGGAAAACAGGCTTTGGCATGGAATCTCCTTGCATACTGTCTGCGGTGGGCACCAGCAATTCCTGGTGCCAAGGCTTTCTCTGAAGGAGTGGAGGATGCTTGGGAAGCAGTAGGGAATATCCCCCATGTTCCCTGTGCGAGCAGCACAGGACTGCCTTGGGAAAAGCTGGAATCTCCCTGTTAGCATTGCCTGGTAAGGGAAGAGAACACAAAGGAGGCAGAAGAGTCACATAACCTCGCAGGATTATCCTGACCTAGTGCAGTTTACTGATCACTGCTTACTTAGAATTGTGTTTGTAGGCAGAAAGTAGGTCAAAACTTCTTAAAAAGTGTGTTCTTTCCTTGTTCCCAAATCCCTTCATTTAAGACTCCCTTTCTGTAGTACCCAGCCAACAGCAGTTATCAGACAGGCTGTCTCTTTGGTTAGGAAGAAAATTTTACCTTTCTCTCCTGGCGCTCTCAGCTCTGACATAACTTTGCCATGACATAAAATCTTCCATTTTCTGCTGGGCAAATAAAGCAAATTCTCCAACTTCCATCAGAACATGTGCATGAATGCTGGCATTTCTAATGTTCACCACATTTGTTATAAACAAAGTAGCAGATGTTACCTTACCCACGTATATTAGTTCATTTGAGAGCATATTTATTTAGTTTTAATTTTTAATGTTAACTCTTGCGTGCACTTTTGCTGCTGGCAGAAAGGCCAGCGTGGCTTTAGAGCTAATGCTTTATGCTCTGTATTATTTTGCCTTAGGTATTGAGGAGTTGTTTTGTTGTTGTTGTTTTCCATAAGGCAGCCGGGCTACTTTTTCCTTAACGCAGAGCAAAATAGTGTCCTTAGGTTCAGAAAAAGGAGCAGAAGGAAGTTTGGAACAGGAAGCTCGACTAGATAACCTCTTGAGGTCCCAGCCTTAATTATCCTATGGTCTATCTGAGGTGGCTTACAAATACTTAGTGCCCCAGGGAGACTGAGTTAATGATTCATTTCTGCATCAAAGTTTGATTCAAGTTATCCATGAAATGTGTTCATTGGGCTTGGCCCGAAGGCACAGCTTTGATCCTGCAAGCTTCTGTGCTGAGGTCATCATTCACAGAGCTGCCCCAAATGCAACTGGTTCTCCTTCTGCACCTCCAGCAATCTCGTCATCAGACTGGGGGAGCTGCTGCATCACTCCCCTCAGAGCTTGTCCCCCACCTTCAGCTGGTTCTTGAGGAATTAACCATTAGTGTGTTGCCAGGACACCTCACCCAGAACTGTCTTATGCCTAAGGACAATCACTTGGGCTTTGGGCTTGGGAATCCAGTGACTTCCACAGTCTGTTGGAAGAAGTTGTACCTGGGAGACATCTCTGGAGAGCAGAACCTCTGACTCCAGTTGATGAGACCCAATTATGACATCCAAATTATGACACCCAAATTATGAGCTCTGTCTGTATTTTATCTTGGAAATATCTTCGTGAGTCATTCATGTACACTGGTATTGCTAGGAAAAAAATCAATTAGGAACAAATTAGTAAATAGGAAAAGATCTACCAGAAGTTAGTCCTTCAGTTGGTTAAAAAGAAACCAAACACTGTATTTGTACTTTGCACAGTAAAACAGTCATTTTTCTCCATAAAGTAAATAGTTTTTATAAAATGAAATGGGTTCTGCTTTCTGAGCAGGGCAAGGGAATAATGGTTTGGCTGCAGTGGTTGAAATGCTAGCTGGATTTCCACCCTCCCTCCTGTCTGTTGGTGGATTGGGTGTGCATGCACACATGCATTGTTGATGGTTTTATACTTTCTAATGATTCTCCAAAGAGATTCTGACACTGAGGTTGTAGCCAGTGAATGTATCTTTCTATATGAGCGGGATGCTCTTTTAGCTGGAGTTAATGGAGTAACTATATAATGATCAGCCTGTTCTCTTTGCTCAGCAGCAAGAAAAGTGACCTGACACACAGAAGGAATTTTGTTGTGCTGCAGAGAGTTCAATTACTGCAGGAATCACTTGGCTACACGTCTGTGTTTAGTTAAAAATGAAATCTTGATAAAAGTAATCAGCAGAGAAACAAAACTGAAGTAAGCAGAGCAAGAAAACGATATAAATCTTGTGGTGTCTCTTGCCCCTGTAAATACACAAAGTACAACTGCGACTCTTGCAACTCCTTGTGCAGACAGTGACTTCAGAGGCAAGCTATCATCATGTATTGGGCACCACAGGGAAATTCCAGGGTTAGAGCTTTGTGAAACGCCAAACAAAGTTACCATGGAAATGGGTTTATACATGACTTCTCAAAATAAAAAGATTTAATTATTGCAGGACTGTAGCTGGTGATTCTTCTCCAGGAGGTGCACTTCTACATCAGCATCAGGGACAGAAAAGCCCCTATCGCTGGTATTTTTTAATTCACCTGTGATTGATTTAGACAGCTCTTAACCAAACTATTCTATGATGTAACAATATTCTATCATTCTCTAAACTGAAATTGAAATTCAGAAAAAAAAAAAAAACTGTACGAAGAAACGGGAGAATGCCTGTACTTCTAACTTGAAACTGAAAACTGTTTTCCTTAATAGTTAGAAATGGAAATTCTCTGAAGTGCTTTGACTAAAATGGGAAATATGGGTAATATAAAGCTGCAGTTTTAATCTGTAGGCAGAGAACTAGGAAAACCATAATTGCCAATCTATTCAATAGTATTTGTAACAAAAAATCTACTCCCTTTCATTCTTTTTGTAAAACACAGAATGAAAAATCTTCTTCTACATACCTGTGAATAATAAAAGATACCTAAGAAGTTTTAGAAGCTATCAACTGTTTTTGTATGATATCTCTAACTACTTATTACCAATCTTTTCCCAGGAACACACTGTATTTTTTTTTTCCTCATTTCCTAATTTTGAAAACAGGCCTACAATTTTACATACCATTTTGCATTAGAGTGTATCATTCATCCTATTAATGCTCTCTCTTCATTCTTTTAATTGCAGCTTTAAATTTTTATCTATATTCTAATTTCCATGGAATTAGACATGCTAATCCATCCTTTAATAATATGTTTACATTTTGCCTCTTTCAGGATGGGAGTATATTTAGGTGCACTTTAATTTCTCTTTCAGTTCTGCATTTGCTGAAATTTGCATTGCAGATTGATATCTGTTTGAATATATGCATAGATATGTACCTATATAGATATGTATCATAACATGCAGAGCGAGGATCAGTGAAACCTCGGGGTAGTTTTGCAGGTCCTCAGGCATTATTTCTTTCAGAATTAATTACTGCTGCTGCCACTGCAAGGTAATAAAAAATACTAAATGGATGTCTTAGGAGCTATTGGTATTGTAGTCACTCCTGGAACTGCTGAAATGTGTTCCCTTGCAGAAGGGAATGGAGTGTGGGATAGCCCCCTGTGCCAGTGCCACGATCACCTGCTCAATTTTTGCCAGTGCTGCAGGAATTTCTTTAGCCAGATCCTCAGCCCTGTCTTTGTCTACATCTGTTTGGGGAGTGGTGTACCAAGTCAACAAAGGGTGATTATTAAGAGCTGCATATAGAGAAACCTTCTGTCTTCCAGCCATCTGAACCCTCCCCAGCATGAATCACTTTAACAGGAATTATGGAGCCAGAAGGGAAGATGTTTATCAAACATGTCCCTTAAAGAGCCAGGAGCTTCCACAGTAGGTCCGACCTGGTGCTTGTGTGTCCACTGCGGCCACAGCTGTCAACAAGTACAAGAAATCTGTTGTGAGCCACTGGGTATTCAGCTCTAAGGGTAATCCTACTTTCTCTCCTGAGACTGATTATTTTATATCTGGAAGTATCAGGGTTTGTATCCCTTTATTTTCTGTTTAGTTGGCATGATTTGTTGGAAACCATGTGTCAGCTGCATGATTGTTTCAGTCTCCCAGGGGACTTGTGCTGGTGTGTTCTAGCTTTTTTTTCCCCATTAATTGCTGTATAAATACCAATATGTAAGGTGTTAAAACTCAATTCAGCAAAGCATTTAAGCAAGTACCTTTTTACATACACACATATATAAATATATATATACACACACTCATTTCAGCCAGACTGCTCACAGGTATAATAACCTGCTGTACCAAAGTTAAAATGCATTAAACCCCCTTTAGTGATAAGGCTCATGTTTAGGATGCAGACATGCTCTGATGGATGTTGCTGCAGCAGTTCCTGGCATTATATCACCCTCCTTTGTGCCACAGGTCGATGTGGCCGTGCGAGAGCTGACAGAGCAGGAGGCGCGTGCTCCGCTCGCCTCTCTCTGCTGACAGGTTGGCATCTCCTGTTAAGCTGCTGTTGTGAGTGACCTCTGTGGAAAGGTCGAGGTTGACAGCTTGGGGCAGTCATGTCTTCAGCTGCAAAATTCCTCCAAGGATATGTCAGTACTTAGAAAACTGCTGGGGAAAAATATGAGTGATCAAAGAGCTGCAGATCGAGGGCTGTTGTGCAGGGAATGACTTTTCATGTTTTTCAGACCCTCCTTTTTGACACCCAGCACAGCAACAGACATTTGCAATTAGGAACGTGCCTCGTACCCTTTGCTTAGGCTTGAAGAAGTGTGTGGTGCTAAATCTGGGCTCCAGGATCAAGCCCAAGGAAGTGTGCCAGGACATTAGGTTGCTAGTTAATATGACTAAAGTGTGGGATTTGATTACTCCCTAAGAACTGGATGTTGTATTTTGATTTTTAATTTACACTAGTGATCTGCAGACCCACTTTTAATTTAAAGCTTTGCTTTCTTATATTAATTTTCTGAAATTTGCATGCCTGTGCAGTGAGGGGCTTTTCAATATTTTTTCATTACTTTGTTTAAAAAAAAAAAAAAAGTGGTAAAAACGGATGGAGGTCATTGTTCTCTTCCAAAAAGGAGTAGGCAGCAAGATAGCTCTCAGCATTAAAACTTAAGATGTAGTACTGCAGGCTATTGAAGACCCATTATAAAATACTTTGGGAACCAAAAACTGCACCTTTTCCTTAAGCCTCACTGGTTTTACTGAATCAGGCTCATGAGGCTGAAGCAGGCACATCATCTTCATGATGGACAGACTCCCCACTAGACACTGGCACAAAGATCTGCTGAGCCATTGGTCTGGAAAAGTTCATTAACACTGAGATCAAATCCAAAGCACCTTTGAGAAGAATGAGTAAATCATAGAGAAATGATGTAATCATAGAATCACAGAACGGTCTGGGTTGGAAGGAACCTTAAAAAGGAACCTTATCTCCTTCCAAGCCCCTGCCGTGAGCAGGGACACCTTCCACTGGGGGTGCACTCAGTCCCACTGTCCTTGTCAGATGTTAAACAGCACCAGCCCCAGGAGTGACCCCTGAGAGCCTTACTTGTCACTGCTCTGCACTCAGACGTTGAGCTGCTGTCTGCAACTCTTGGAGCGAGACCGTCCTGCCAATGCCTTATCCAAGTGGTCCATCCCTCAAATCCTTGTCTCCCCCCTTGAGAGACAAGGCTGTCCAGCAGTGCTGCAATTGCAATGTAGAAAATATAAACACATTGTCCATAAACTATCCTGGTTTTATGTGTGCTCTGCATTGTTCTAGCAAGTTTAGGGGCTGTGAAAGGCTCAAGGGTTTGATTACAACATTATGGTCGTACACACATCACCTCACACACTGTTGTAGATGTCTTCCTGTCAGAAGCATGCGGTGTTTTCCAAGGGGAAATGCATTAATATCTCATGCTACTTCACTTTGCTTCTAAAATTATTACCTAAATCTAGTTTCCTGTTCCTTCTTTATATTGTTCTATTTTTGATCGCCTCTATATCTGGGGAAAAAATGGAATGGGCAAGATAGCGATTTAATTAGTGGTGGTGGCCAGGGGGTATAACTGTCAGCACCACAGTGAATGGCTGCTTTCCACTGGCAGCAGCAGAACTAGCACAATTGTATCACACAATTTATCCACCTAGTATTACACTGCGAGAATTCCCACGTGTGTTGATCACCTCCTTACCAGGTGATTGATTAGTCTGCTGCAGGAGTACTGAGTCTTTTCACAACTGTTTGCAGTATTTTCATTTGCAGCTCTTCCATTTTGTCACATCTTGTTTCCTCTAACTTGAGCTCTGGAGAGATCTGTACAACGTGCCTATGCAGATTAGTTTTGCTACTAATGCCCAAGTCTCTTATAACTGATCTCTCCTTCCATTTTGACTTAACTGCTGAATTGTTTTCAGTGAATTAAAAAGGAGCTCTGCCGTTATTTTCTCTTCAATAGGGATGTACTTTTCTAATTTCCTGTCAGAGAAGTTGTTTATTAAAAAATCTGTCCGTGCTTACGGAGGTGGAGCAACTTCATATGCAGAACATAATTAGCACTTGGGATTGTTTTGATCTAGTTTTCTCCAGGTAAACTCTTCACTAATAAAAGCTTTCTACTGGTGAGAAAACTCTTTTAGGCTCTTGGCATCAAAGCCTAACTAAGTGAATTTCATTATTCAGCTAGGTTTTCAGTGCAGTGCAAATAATTTGAAATACCTTTCCCAAACACCACTTTTTATGCTAATTTTGCTTGGGGTTATTTGGGGGGGAGGGGAAGTTATGAAATGCAAAATATTTCATGAATAAATTAAATAACTGAAGCATAGAACTTCTCCCTTGGTTTGAGGGCTTTGTAAAAAAGTAACACACTGAAAAAAATCCTCTTTTGGCTGCACATTAAGATACGGAGAAGCAAATGCAAAATATCTGTCATTTGAACGGCTGCAAACTTCTGAGAAAAGGTTTCTTGTGGAAATCTGTCACCTGTTTCTGGTATTTTGAGGTGGCTGCATTTGTCACTGAGCAGCTCTTTCCATTGCTGATCTGCCCATTATACCCTATTCCACCTCTTCCAAAATCCAGGGGACAGGAGCCTGTTCTGGATTAGGGTTCTAGGTTGACTTCAGTGTCACTAAGAATGCAGATTAGGGCATGGTCTGCACACACTAATAATGTCAGACCCATTGTTTTGAAAACTGGTTACATATTTTATCCATTACTGGTAATTAAACAAATCTGATGCAGTAATGCTTTGAAAACCCGACTGCATTTTCAGCTGCTGTGTTATGATGCTCTATTTACTTTAATGTTACATTTCTCTGACTACTAGAGCACTGCATTCCATATTCTCTTTGTTCCACCTCATTTTTAAACAAGTGAAATAATCTTCTTTGTATTGCTCTTGCTTTGCTGAAAGTTGATCTGAAACCAGGTCCTTTCAAAATGCTACATTCATATAATAAAAGCAAGTAGAGATAGAAACACAAACTCCTGCTCTAAGCTAGTATTTTTGGATCTGTAGAATGTATTTGAACATCAGCCATGTATCTTCCATTTAACCATCATATTAATTTAATTTCACTTGACCTAAGGAGGTGACAGCATTAAACTTCCACATTGATGGACAACACTTCTTCCTATGACAGTAAGGTGAGATTGATATCTAGAGAATAAGTGCTGATGTGTTTAATTTGCTTCCAAATTGAACAGATTATATAGACCAAAGTTGGAAGCTAATTCTCATTTACTAGTCATTCTTGCTCAGACCAATAAGAAAGACTCCAGGCAACTGATAATTTGGTGGATTTTAACTTTCATTTCCACAGGTGAAACAGTTTCCACACAAAGTGTACAGGTTATACATACATATACAAAAAAATATATACCCACACTTTGTGTACTCTTTAAGACTTTCTTCAGATTAATTTTACTGATAATTTCATAAAAGATACAACTATCAGATTTCTTCTGACTCTAGGTTATTATTCTCTCATTCTGCATCCTATCTTCCTCAAAGAGGAACAGGTTTCCCCAGGGATAAATATGTATCTCTGACTGTTTAACTTTCAAACTCCTGAATATGGAATAAAAAAGAGCACCAACTGATATAGCTTCAAAAAACAATTTGCAGAATGGCCTCCCTTCTCCCCATAATACAGAAAGTCTCCCAAAACAAATGCAATTGAAACAAACCAAATGCAATTGAAACAAACAAACAAAACTTTGAAATGAAAAGAGTAAGAATTATAATCCTTAACTTATCCATTATCATTCTCCCCCTTCTGTTTAAGCCTCTTTGCTGCAATAATCAGAACTGCAGTTGCTTAGTCACTGATAAATATGCATCATATATTCATTCCATTATTTTCCTGCAGGCCCTAGAAGTACCTTTTGACCATGATACAGTTTGTCCAGTGATTGACAAGTGTTCTGATGGCTCCTTTCACAGCTTTTTTGCATCTTAGGGGCTGAATTGCTGGAGGCACAAACTGTGCAGGGAGAAAATCAAGCCTTATCAGTGCTTCCCAAAGTCTTGTTTAGGTTTTTCCTCTGGAGCTTTTTCCTGCCTTTACTGATTTAATTAATGCCTCCATGTCCCCAGGTTACTTACCTGCTGACTTCAAATCTGTTGCCATTTATCCTTTATTAAAGTAACATTCTCCGCCTGCCGCCTTGGCTGACATCTATGGAACTCCTGCCAAACCCCCATTCCCATCAGAGATCCCTGGAAACCAGGGCATTAAAGATTTCATTTTATTTTATTTTTAATGAAAAGGGATAAAATTTATCTTCAAGTCTGACATCCTGAAGCTCTTTAGAAGCTAATTAGCTTACATTTCATTGTTATTTCTCCTCTCATTCGTGTCAGTCTTGCTTTGGAAAAGAAACTGTTCAGAGAGCCACTTGACTCTGCTTGTGATGGTGAAGTTAAGGGAGGTATCCAGTGGCAATGCTTTTAGCCTCAAACGTGTTTCTCTTGCTCTGCCCACTTTGCTTGAAGTTTAAACACACATCTGTTCTCAGGTAGCTCCCTGTCCAGGGCACGGCCCTGGAGTAAAAGGGGACTTGCAGCAAAATCAAAAGGGAAAGTGTTGTCATCTCCGTGAGTTTCCTGACGCTGGGGAAGATCCACTGCACAACCTCCTTTGTGAAAGGGAAGGATCATGTCTCCGTTTGAATAAAAAAGTCTTTTAGCTATTATTTATCATTTAAAACAATAATGTACATTATTTCTCATTAGCCTCCCAGTAATTCAATGAACTTTATGCCTAATTCCTCCACAGAGCTGCCTGCTCTGCTCTGACTAAAATGGGGGTTTGGGGGCTTTTTAAATCACAGGTTAGTTTTTCTAAGAGAGGTAGACCACTGCATAATAGATTTAAAGCTATTGGTGAGACATTTGCTTCTCTTAATTACCTCTTCCTGAGGCAGTAGAAGCAGCCCATAGACCCTTAGATGTCTGCAAATCATGAGAGGAAAACTTCTAGACCAGGGTCCTGTGGGACTGGCAGGAGTGGTTTAGCAGCCAGGATGTCCCTCTCCTTCTCCAGTTCTGTGTGCCTTTCTTCAGTATTTCTGTATTAGTGTTTCTGCACCTCTCCTTTTTTGTCTTTTCTGTAACCTTAAGCTTTAATTAAATTACCCATTAAAATACACATATTTTCACTTTCTGAGCATCAAATATAACATGTGAATAAATGGATGTGAAAATTCCATAAAGAACAGTTAATCTTATGTTCACAACTTCATCTCAGCCTAAATCCAACTGATCTTACAAAACACTCCGAGGGCATCAAATTGAATTAGCAGGAGGTAGATGCAAAGGGGCTTATCCTTCATAAAATACAAACCATTGCAGAATGTCTTTCTGCAGGTGTTGAGGGTTCTAAAAATTTACGCGTGTAAAAAGTGACTGAGGAAAATAGTGAAAGAAAAAACATCAAATGAGAATTATTAAAAAGAAAGATGTAATACTTGGCTCAGAAGATCCTGAACCACAGAGTCCCAGTTAAGTGTGTGTCACCTGTTCTTATGCTCTTCCCAAACCTGCTCCTACTTCGAGCTTTTCTACCCACTGGCAGAGAGAAGAATCAGGATGATTCTGCATTATTCTTCTTTTCCTATTTAAGTGCTCTCCCCCTTGACCCTGTCTGTCTGTTGGACTGCTTCAGGATTATGTCCTTGGTTAAATATTTGCCATCTCTAAGGTTTTAATATTGGATATTATTCTCGATGTATCCATTCAAACGTTGCTGCTCTGGATGGCACAGGTGTTTCTGTTGAGATTTCTATGCCTGATTTGATTCAATCTTTTTAACGATGTTTCTCCAAGATTTAACATTTGAGTGAATAAAATTAAAATGAACCTCAGCATTTGAAAACTAAGTTTTGGAATCCCATCTGCCAGGAAATTTGTTTTAAACACAGCAAGTTTTGAAAGCACTGAAACACCAAAATTATGACTTTTTCTCAGTAAGATTGGCATGAATTCCTTTCTTTCTTTTTACTGATCTTAGACGTTTTTAAGCTCCAATTCTAGTTGTATTTATAAGTAGCTCTTATGTTTTTGGAAGATGACACTATGCAAATAATCTGCTGTGATCAAAATTGCAACATGTAGAGTCTGAAATACACTGAATAATTCCTGCTAGTATTGATATAGAAAGTTTTGGCTTCCTTTTTCCTCACTATATTTGACCATGTTGTGAAACAGAATCTCAGAAACTTCTAAATAAGTATTTTTGTTATTACAGAAGGAGGCCATGTCTAGGTTTGAACAATACAAAATGTAATTTCAGTTGACATCTAACAGTGTGAATGAATCCAGAGTTTCCATACAAATAAACAAGGAGGGAAGTACACCTGGATTTTAAAAAGTAGAAATATAAAATTTTAGGTTGAGCCCAGTATATATTTTACTGTAAATGAAAGCTTTCAGAATCTTTTGATTCTATTCAAAAGTTTGCTTGTATTTCAGAAGGGTTGGAGGAAGGATATGAGCTGCTTTTTTCTTTCTGAAATGAGTACCCTGCTTAGGTATTAAGCATCCACTTGGAGACAGATTCAGATATTAATATTGTTATGTCAGGAGCTTGAGTCAATTGTACATTTATCAAGAAAACAGCTATAGTGAAATGCTGCCAAGATGTCAAAACAAAACATTCATGGGGAAATGCCATTTAAGAATAATTTTTCAGCTTGTTTTTTTTTTTTTTTTTTTTAAATTTCAGATTCATCAATCTCAATTAAACAGAGAAATGAACATCCAATTTTTCCAAATGATAACTTTTCATTTTTAAATTTAGAAAATTAAAATACTTTATAAAGTTTAAATGCCTGGAGCAGAAATATTTCAAAATTATTTAATAAGTTTTCTGTCAGATTGAATCAAAAGTAATCATGTGTCATAAAACAAATGTCAGAGCCTGCCTTTTTCTAAAATCTGAATTAAGTTCCTGAACTGAGGAGGTGGGAGAGTAAAGGGAAAATTGTGTCCAGCTGGGTTAGTCTGTGTAGAAAATTAGCTGTGGTGTGGACTGATAGGGAAGCTGATACATCCCCTGTGCTATGTCTGCTGCTGCAAACTCCAATGTGGTTTTCTTGGGATACAGTAAAGTTTTCCTTGCTCCTTGCCCACAGTCTTTGCTGCTTTATTTCACTGTCCCCATTGTCCTGATGGCCATACTGGAGGAGGGTAGCCTGGATTACCCCAGCGGAATCCAAGCTCTGTCCTCTCCATACGGAGATGTCTGTTGGGAAGGAGGCAAAATGTCTCTTCCTTGTTTGTGTTCGTTGATAAGAGTTTGCTCCATCTCTTCTGGGCTGCTCCCCCCCTCCCTGTCCTGGCTACCAGAGCAGAGGTTGCCCGCTCATTTCAAACTGTTTCAGGGTGAATTTTCTGTTGTCAGGGTTTTGTGACAGTTTCTGTGCTGGTTTCTGCCTGCCCTGAGAGCACAGTGGATCAGGGTCCAGTATCCTATGGGAGTGCAGTGCACGTGGATCACTTCACAGATTGGGCTGTTTGCATTTTCAGCTGCTGATTTTTGGAAGGATTTAGGCATAATCGTCTTGCTGCAGTTTTCCCCCAGGGAATGAGACGTTGAACATTCCTACTCACTTGGGATTGCTCCAAATCACGGCAACACACTGACAGTGGCAGGTTAAATTCCCTTCTGTTCCTTGTTACAGTTTTCAGTTAATAATCAATATGCTGAAGATGTGGCAGGCCTGGTTGGTGCCTCTTAGCACCAGTGACCTGGGTATTAGATTTCCCTCAGCTCAAAAGGATGTGGATTTGTGAGGGTTCTGCAATCATTTATCTTCCTAAAAATCACCAGTTTTTCTGGTTTACAGTTTGAAGCAATTTCAAGACTCTGTTTAAAAGAGGCTTAGGGTTCCGCTGGCAATAATGCTGAGTGTCAAGGCTGAGGCACATTGGCAGAATGGAATTTGAAAATACTTTTCTTTCTGCATTGTACTTCACTCTGGCTACTGTTATGGATCTATTGCTGTAATAATCACTCGTATTCACACACACAACGAAAGGAAAGGTATCTGACTTGATCATTTTCATTTTAGAATTTTGGTTTCTACCTTCAGATGCTTCTTTTATCTTCTCTTTGTCTCTTCATTTATATTCAGGGAAACCTCATTCAAATCCAGCAAGCAATTACACCGTGGTTTAACCATGAATAATATTGCTGTTTACACACATTTAAGATAGGCCATTTCTTGACAGGGAATGATATTATGTAGATTGATACTGTCTATTTTTTTAATGCTGTCTGACTTGCTATCCATCTTTCTAGACATTTATGAAATATCTGTCTTCATTGCAACCTTCCATTAAAGCTGGAGATCATGTTTTATCCAGTCATGTGTATTCTGCTCCTGCTTACAAAGCTGGAGATTGCTTGTGAGGTGCATAAAGTCCCTTACAGAAACTGAAGTATGGTGAGAGAAAATCCTCACCAGGACAAGTGAGAATAAAAGTCGTATTTTAATGTTCCTCTTTCAACACACCTCCCAAAGCTCTACTAATAAAGGCCATGATATGGGTTTACAAAACTGAAGACAATGATTCTCATACAAACAGCAGAAGCAGGGACTGTAGGACACCTTTTTTCATCCTGTCCTTTGTAGGGTGATGGCAACATTTCCCCAGCTGTAATTTAGAGCTGTGTTGAAATTACAGACAGAGCACTGCATAACGTTTCTTATTTTGTTCCATTGCATCCCTGTAATCTTTCTCGGAGGAGTCTTTCCTTGAGTAGCTGAGTCCATCCTCTGTGCTGTCAAAAGAATGGCTGGTTGCACTCAAAGTTGTTCATTTATGCTTGGAATTTGTCTTTTGTTTGTGGCATTTGTTTTTGTGTAATTTCTGCGTGCCAGAGCTCTAGATTTTTGTGGTTTTGACATTGTTGCTTTCTGACTAATTTATTCTCAAATCCTCCTCTTTCCATAATTTTCTTTTTTTTTTTTTTTTTTTTTTTTTTTTTTCACTTCCCAGGATGTTTGGCTCATTTGGAGAGCTCTCATGTCAAATCCCTTTTATCTGTAATTACAAAGCATTATGATTTCATCTTGGTGCCAAGGGACAGCAAATGTGCCTGCAGGGAATAGTGAAAGCCCATTTATTTATCTTAAGGCCAACTTTTGGTCAAAGTGACATCATTGCCTAAATTCTCAGTGAATTTATCTGTTTGGAACTTTAACCCTGTGTGTGTTTCCCAGGATTGCATAGAGTTTGCCTACTGGGAGCAGTTGAGAACATATTCCTTTCCTTACCTTTCTCTCTTTAATAGCGTGGACTAGATTATTTGTCCCAGGGCATTGGCAGTCAAATTACACATAGGCTATTTATATCCCTACTCTTTGAACTAATGCTACAGAAAATGAGCTGATTCATCCTAAGTGATGGAGGGGAGTCCATTTCAATCCAGGAAATGAAACCTGTGTGTTTTGGAAGCTCAGTGTTACTTCTCAGTTCAAAACCTTTGCTACCTCCTCTCTGTACCCTTCGGGCCTTTGCGATGCTTTCACAGAATTCAGGGTGATGATTTACTCAGACTGTGGCTCCAAGCTGAGTGGTAGAGGCAGGTTCTTTTCTTACCTCCGAGATGGCATCATCTGTGTGGGATGTTATGTCGGAGATCAGGGTTTTGACCTGTTAAAGGCTGTGGCTGCCTGCCAGGTAAGGACACGGAATGAAAGAGCTGCTGTTAAATGTATGAATGAGGTTGATATTGCTATTGTATAACAAGACAGTTAAACTAGTTTGTGCCTCAGGATTCTTTGTTCCCAGACAGTCTGTGGTGTGTCTGGATATATGTGCTTTTAGCTGCTGTGTAAATCTGTCTAGGCAACATTATGCACTGATTTGCAATTGCAGTGTAACAACACTGAATTTGGGGGGAAACATCAGATACCTTTATGCTACTAATTGCAGCTTTCATCTGCTGCTAACAGATAAAAGAAACGTGGGAAAAACGTAATTCCTAGGGGAATGGGCTTTCTGCCCCATCTTCGCTTTAGGCCTGAAAGAGAAAATAATAGAAGAGCTCGAATGGCCTTTGAATGGCCCATCTTTCTTCAAGAAGGGTTCAAGAGTATCTAATCATTCTTGACAGAATCAGTTCAATGTTTCTTTAAAATCATTTAGCAATGGAAACTCCACAGCCTCTGTGTATAATGCATTTCATTGCTTGTCATTCCACTCCACTCAAAAGGGTTTTCTTCTTCACTAAATTGTGCTTACACCAACACGAGTTTTTCCTGTGTCTGATGGTGTATATTATTTCCCTCTTTTCAGCAATTCTTTACATAGATATTATAATGTAATATAAAACATGATTTATTGTCAGTTACTGGATATATTGTGTCGTCTTATTAAAAAAAACCAAACAAACCACCAACCAAACCTCTGTGTTTTTTAAATATCAAGGGACCAGTGTCAACCCCAATGTCTGTACCTGTCACTCCTTACCTGCACTACCAGTGGTATAAGCAGAGAGGCTGAAGACTCTCAGAATAGCCCAGGCTGGAAGGGACCTTGAAAGGCCACCTGATCCAACCCTACATGGGAAAGGAAGCACCGATGACATGATCCAGCACCCTGTTCACTCAGGTCTTGAAAATCCAGGGATGGGGACTCTGCCACATCCCTGATAAGTTTGTTACAGTGATTGATTGTTTTCACTGTAAACAAATTGTTTCTTTTATTGAGATGAAACCTCTCCCAGTGCAGCTTGCATCCTGCTGTACCTTGTCTTATCCTTGTGAAAACAGAGCATCCATCCCTCTCAACCACCTTTTAAAGTACTGGAATAAAAACAACGAGGTTTCCTGTGAACCTTCCCTCCTTCAGGGAGAAGACTCCTAACTCTTTTAGTATTCTAGTCATGAGCAGCTTTATACTCTTTTCACCAAGCCTGTTACAAAATATGTAATCTGTCCATAGTATCTCTCTTCCATTATCTGTTCTGTAGCATAAACAACTGTAGTTTTTTCATAGTTTTCCTCACAGTTTGTTTTTTTTTTACACTTATTCATACTGATTGGTTGGGTAATAACTGATTACAGTAACCTTACTGCTTTTTTTCTTTGCTGGTATTCTCCAGCTGACCCGTGTATCCCTGGAAGCACGCTGGCCAAGGCTTGGCACAGTATTCCATGTGAGGCTTTATTGCATCTGAGCAGAGTAGGATGATTACTTCATGTGATTTTACTGTTTGGCTCCCCCCTGTGTGATTTTCTTGACTCATAATCAGTTTGTATAGTGTTAGAATTCCAAGCCCTGTGTTTTGCAGTTCTGCTGCCTGAGCTGCTATTCTGAAACTTGTACATGTATGTTCTTATTCCTGTGTTTAATATCTAATAATTGTGTGTATGTGATACTGTGCAATAGTCCTCAGCACACCATCCTGTTTAGTTCATCCCACTATGCCATGTGGTGAACACTTTTTAATTCTTATATTACTTTCCTTTTTTTAAGCTAACAGGAATTACCTGTAAATTTAATACTTTTCCTTACAAACATAGACAATGAAATACAAATACATTTTGATAGTTTAAAGTAAACTTCTGAAGAATGTTGTTTGATTCCTCTTTGTGATTTGTTAGAGGCTCACTGATAATAACTATGTTGGTCCATTATGGTCATACTCTGCGATAGGCTAATTTAACCCACATCTCCATAATTTATTATGAAAATGACACAACAGAATAAGAAATCTTGATAAAATAAATGATATCTACTGCTACTTGCCATCTTTTGGTTTGGGGACCTTACCATTAGAAATGAGAAGCTGATTTGTAAGATGTCAGTGGGTGAATTGAGGACAGAAACCTGCCCCTCTACCAGGATGCTCAGGAGAAATTTCCTCTGCTTCCCAATAAAGCCCCAGAAGTTCTTTCTTTGCTAACATTCCAGTTGAGCTGAAGTTTTGGATGAGAACCTATGAAACAGTTTTCTGGCAATTCTTCCTCCTGTTGCTGAAAGAACAAGATGAAAACAGATGAGAGCAGAGGGCTCCTTTCTCTATCACAGCTTCAAGCCTTACACACAGGAATATACACAGAGGAATTAGGATTCTGTGTGTATGTGAAATAGTCTCCCAAGGGAAACAGGCGTGTCATGCAGCTTGAGAGATTGTACAGCTTGAAAATAGTAGAAAACATGATATGGAATCGTATGCTGGGAGATAAGATGCTTTTTATTCCCATCTGCGCTTCAGGGGTTGAGTTGGCAGCAAATTCAAAAACCTTTACTAGGCAACAGAAAAGATCAAGAAATATAGTATATGCATGGCAGGGCTTTGGCAGGAGGAAGTGTATGTCCCAACTGGATAATAGAGCAGGTCTAGGACTTAATGTACAGCATGCACTTTCCAAATGCTTTTTGTTGTTTTTTTTTGTTTGTTTGTTTGTTTGTTTTAAGATCTTGTGCTATGTCACTTTTTGCAGAGTCTTTATGGACAATGGCTTTTTGACCTCTAGTTAAAGCACCTTTGAACAGAGTTCTCCAAGAAAAGCCCCAGCACTATTGTTTTTCTGGCATTCATTATTGTGGAACATATGGATATGTCCCTCTGCGGAGGTTGTGTTGTCTGTCTCAGCTGCTATTCCACATTGATAAAAATACTGGTTCTCTTCTCACTTGTATATATTAACAGCTTGGGTGTAAGTGAACATATATGCCACAGGTTCTGGAGACTTATGATCTCCAAGAGAGGAAAAAATACCTCTGTTTATTATGGTGTCTCTCATGTGGTTCCCTTGTGCAGCTGACAAAGGGGGAAATTAGCAGATGGTGTAAAACCCTCTCTAGTTATTAACAGGCAGCACTATCAATCCTCTATGTTTTTTTTTTTTTCTTACTGAAGCTTAGTCACTTTTGAAGTTTTGTAACCTTTCTCTCGATCCAGTGGATGTTTTTGATAATTTGGCTTTTCCTCTGGTTTCTCTTTGTTGACAGGAATAGGGCCATTGTGATGTTAGCGAACCCAAAATCTATCAGCCAAAGAGGAACACCCAACCAAACTACAAAGGCAGGGCAGAGGAGAAAGGGAAAAACATTTTATCTTTATGAAGTGATGTCCTCTGTCTGCTGAAACATATTAATGCAATTTCCTTCTGTTGGTAATCTACTCTTTGGCAGATTTTCTGATGCTGGCAGCGTTAACAGGAGATGTTGCACACCAGGCTGTCTTGCCTGTGTTTGTCTCTTTTTTTTTTTGTTTCTATTTTGTCATATATATGTATGCATATGAGGTGCAATATATATTCCTCTCATTTTCAGATAAGACAACAGAAAGGATTTTTTGAGGCTGTTGATTACTGTAATATTTCACGCACAATAGCTGTGCAGTTTTGTAGCTCATGTTTTTCTGAAACTGTGACCCATCCTCAAAGGTCACAGTGGAAGAGTGAACAAATGTAATAGAACACACGGGAAATCGTTATTGGAAAGTCAACTTCATCTTTCCCTGAAGCTGATTAAATGCATTGGCTACATTTCAACTTCTGTAGTATTCTTGTATGAGAAAGTATTATTATACAGTGGCTGTGGCTGTAATATTATAGATATGAGGAATGGTATTTGAGCTGGAAAAACATTTGATATTATCACTTTATTGAAGTGTAGCACCCCCTCTCTTCTACCTGTTCGCTCACAGACACGTATCTGTCACATACAGACACAACATTTTTGCAAATACACTTTCTCTTCCTATTATGAAAAGAAATGTGGGCAGAATAGCTTTTATAGTGTACATAGAAGCTTTTCAAAAAGTAAATGTTTATATTACTAACCTATCAACGAATTGCAACCCTGAAGGTAACTGAACTGTGATTACCAGTAAATTTGGTGGTAAAGTGGCATTTCCTGCTAATACTCCTTCAATACTGCTGGCTTTGAAGAATGATATCTCATCCAACAAAATTATCAGTTAATAATAAAATACACTGTACGCAGTGAAGTAACAGGCAGAGGAATACCAGTATCTAGTGTGACACTGATTTTGTGTAGAAACATGAAAAACATCTTAATAGGTAAGCAGCTAAATATTAACTGAGAGTCAAAGCTAAAGAGTGTCTCAGACAGGAGTTTTGAAGAAGCAAGGCAGCAAATGACAAGGGAATTGGAACTGGGCCTTGAAATTCAATGTGTTTGGTTGCTGCTTGTAGAAAATGGTAAGATTTATACCTGCACTTGGACTCCGTGCAGACTTGAGTATCCTAAGGGCTGGAGTAGCTGCCTTTCACAAGGGCTTGGAACTTGCACACTGAAACCAAGCAACAGCCTGAGAGTGGAGTCTTCCCTGCTCATTATGAGCTGTGTCAAAATTATGAGACAACCAGGTAGATGAGCTGCTGGCAGGATAAGTGTGTTTTGCTACATGGCAATGTTGCAGCCATTATTTTGTTGAGCTGCAGTCTCAGCCGTGACTCAGCCTGGAAGATCTGAGCAATCCTCTGCTGTATCTGCTGCCTTTTGTTTTCTGTACCGTTTAGGTGGTGTCAGATTGAGAAAAGTCACTTGTAGTGGAGTCTGAAAGTTCTGCATATCAAAGAGTGAGTGTGTTTGTCTGTGGGTTTTGGTCTTCCCCACGCTGACAAGTCTGCCACTAACTCGGCAGTGCAGGATCAGGGCTTTTGCTGTTAGAGTCATGCTGTACCGTGTTGTGCCACTTGCTGTTCAACAGGGCACTTTTGTTATAAGCACTCTTAGCCTTGTGCTTTTTGGATTCATCTCTTAGAAAAGGGGAAAAAACCCAACAACCACAAACTTATAAATCATTGTTAGCAAAAACCAGAACAGTTTTCTCTTTATAGGCAGACTTGTGCAGAGTCTCGTGCATAATAGCACACACATGCTGCCTCTGCCTTAATGAATCCTGTCAAGTTACTCTCTATCATCCTTAGTATTATCATTCCCCGAGCAGTAATGGTAAAATACAATTCAGCCTTAAAGGACAATTTTCATCCCTGAAGCTTAGATTCTCTCTTCTATGGAATGTCATGTTCTTTAGTATTTCATCTTCAAAAGTAGTAAAGTAAATTGGGGATATAGATTTCGTCTTCAAAACTGGTGTAAGGCCCCTAAAATGCAGAAAGGCAGCTAGGTGGATTTTCCAAGTCAGTTTTACCCTTTGATGGTGTTGCAAACACAGATGCTTTAGGGAGTCAGGCTACAAAGCTCAGGTGACTGATGTAAAATGTATGTGCATACACATGTGTACACAGAGTTTTTCCCAAGACTACTACACTGGTATGGAAGGTGAGAGCCCAGGTGAGGTGCTGAGTGCGAGGGGGTGCTCCAGAAGACTGAAGCAGTTGAGTGCAGAACATCAGTTTTGAAAATACCACAGTTTTTTTTTTTTTTTTTTTTTTTTAAATGACCTCTGCAGATGGGTGGTGGAAAGCAACCACTGAACTGGGGCGTATGGCAAAGCCAGTACTGATGGTATAGAAGTCCAGTCTACCTTTATGTCTTTCACTTGCATGATTTTTTCATTCCTAGTGTATGAGGCAGTCAAGAGGCTCTCTCTGTGCTCAGCAGAGCAGTGTCCTGCAGAGTGTGTATCAAAAATCCCAGCTGAATATAACACTGTCCTGAAAAGAGACAGAAAAGCAGCCATCCTTGAGCTCCCTCCTTACCCCTGGAAGGACAAAGTAAAACCTGGTTTCTTTCTACTTGTGGTAGAGGAAAAAAAGCACAATTAATCATAGAATCATGGAATGGTTTGGGTTGGAAGGGACCTTAAAGATCACATAGTTCCAACTCCCCTGCCAAGTTTTTGCAATGTTTCTGTTGCTTAAAGAAATAGTAAGTAGCTGGTAAAGTGCTCTTTCCCCTGGGGACCAACTACTTCAGGGAATATATCTACTAAAACTGGCCAAAGTATCTCAAATAATAACTACTGTGATCAAAATGTTAGTGTAAGCCCAAATACCGGAGAGTGAAAATGAGGCCAACAACTGCATACAGGAAAAAGAAGAATGTGCTTCTGCCCAGGGAGTATTAGTGGCTCCACTGACTGTGACTCCAAGCTGCTGCTTGGGAGGGCTTATTTCCTTGATAAAATATTGCTGCCAGTGACCACCAAAAGGCTTTTGATTATTACCCTTTTTTGGTTCTGGTTTGTACCTGAACCTCAGATTAAACAGCAGCAGCACTGCCTGATATTCTCTCTTGATTGGAAATCATCACTTTTAATAACCTACTGCTGTCCCAGCCTTATTTATTGTGAGGGATGCACACAAGGCTTGCTGTGCAGGTTCAGAAGCTGAACTCTGCCAACACAATATCAACCCCTATTAACGAACAGCAATGCCTCTCACAATTAAATGCAGGCGAAGTTGACAAGTGAAGACAGCTAGTGTTGGCTTAGATAGACAAGGTGCAACTTTGTATCAGTATGAGTGTATTATTAAAGCCCTGGAGAGACAAAAATTGAATTTTAGCTTTACTTAAAAAAGAAAAAAACACCTAAACAAAAAAACCAACCAACCAAACAAAAAAAACCACAACCAAACCAATCAACCAACCAACCAAACAAAACCCAAACAAACAAAACCCTAAACAAACACCAAGAAACCAAAGCCTCTTGCAAAATGATTTTGTTTAGGGATGCAAAACTGACCACAAGTTACCTTGAGAGAAAGAGAGGTACAGAGCCTCTTCATGCATCCATGAGGGACCAGACTTAGTAAAACTGCTTCATTCACTGAGCTACAAGTAGTATCTCATTCTTTTCTATTATGTAAAACAAGAGTAACAGTAATAGATTTGAAGTTTTAAATCCATCTCAGCCTCAGGTAAGCCTGAATCTACAGTTTCTCTTGCCAGAGAGTGTCCCGAAGTTCTGAAGGTGAAAAATGAAAGGAAGTCAGTCAAGAACACCTTCTCCTGAAGCAACACCATTATCTTGTTGGAAGAGCAGTGGTGGGATGAGAAGGGCCTGTCCAGGGAGCCCTGGCCTGTTCAGGCATTGTTTATTTGGCAGATTCTGACATAGGAAGAATCCCCACAACTAGGAGCAGGATTTATTATCTTCCAGTGTCAAAAAGTGTTGTCATTGGTGACAAATACATCTGTCTTCTGCTTTGCTAACATGATAGTGCAGCTGAATGGATGTGTCAGATTCTTCATGGTGCATCTTCTGCAGAAGTGTTTACTGGATCCATCAGCTGCATTTGTCTGACAGCAGCTGCTGTGCAGATATGGGATATAACCAGTATCCTAATTTGGTCCTGGCTTTCATTAGTGCAGCTGGATGGGGAGGAGAGGCCTGGTTTAATTCTCTGTGCCAGGTTAAGTTGGCAGGTAGGAGGACACATCTTACTTGCAGGCTGAGCAAAAGCTGAGTCTGGAAATCTCTAAAGCATGATGCATGAATTCCAAGAACTGTTTTTACAGATACTTTTCAAATTAAAACTGCATGACTTTCCCATTCATAAAAAGAAGAATTTTCACTCTTTAGTAACGTGGAACTTGTCCTATTATCACATTTTCAGCAGCGGATGATATATGAGATTATATAGTTTAATACAATAATGTTTCCTGTCATAACTGTTTTTAGAAAAATAAAATTATCTCTGCCAAACAGAAAGATGATATAACTACAGTGAAGGCTATATTTATCACTGTAAGTCCTTCATGTATTCAAGTATAGAGGCCAGGGTCAAATAAAGTGTGGAGGATTGTGTACAAAAGGGATTTGTGAACTAGGATTATTTATATAGCACCCAAAATTCAATAACCATTCTATAAGAACAGAGCAAAGCGTGAATCTTTTCCTAGATGTATTAAAATCCAAAGTGTGAGTTGTGGAGGCACTTTGTACTGTGAGATCTCATGAGACCTGATCCTCTGTTTACATAAGCCACCAAATCCTCAGTTCTGGTAAGCTGAGGATCATACTCTAAAGATTTAGTCATGAGAACAGATATTCCAGGGTAAAGGGCTCTCAACCAAACAGCCTTTGGACTTTTAGACTCCATAGCTCTGTATCTGGACCCTCATCATTTCTTGACAGTGCACTTTTCTGTTTGTAGTGGGTGCATCTGTGTTGATATCAAAGAGCCTCATGAAAGAAATGCTTTTGGGGAGCCCAGTGCGGTTCTTGCTCGTGCTGACAGAAGGGTCAGGCAAATGTAAGAGAAAAAAAGAGGCACAAACACAAAATCAGCTTCAAGAGGCGTTTTTTTGAGGTTTGTTGTTTCTTTTTCATGTCTGTGGAAGAACGAAAAAAAGTGAAGTAGTTGTCCTTTTTGCCACCTGTGATTCCAGTCACGAATTTGCTGATAGAAACAACATGTGGATTAGATGGTTGGTGGTGGAGCTGTGACAGTGAGCTGTGTCTACTGCAGATTAGGCTGGTATTCCACTGGGCTCCCCAGGTTTCCCCATGGGTCGCAGGGCTGCCCAGAACTTTCCTGGCACTGTGACACGCTCTGTATGTCTCTCCTGAGCCCTCTGGCAGATTAGGGTTGTTTCTCTAGTTGTACCTGAGGCAGAAAATGCTTCTGTAACCAGAAATGAAGCCTTTCTGAACTGTTTCCTGGCATCCATAAAGGTGTGAATACTCAAAATTTGGCCCAATGATACAAGCTTAGGAATGAGCCAGCAACTTGGATTCACTTAGAATCAGTTTTATTGCCAGGTAAGAAATTCATATTAATATAGTGAATACATATGTTTACAAATAAACATTCTTAAAAAACAAACAAACATTTTATTGTAGGAAGTATTATTGGTATCATAAACTCTGTAGTTAACAAGTATTAACACGGGTTTACTTACAGAACATACAGTTACTAAAATATTTCCACATAAAATATGCTCAAGTTACACGAAACCTGTGTGAATCAGAGTGCAGCTGTAATGTGAATCTAAAGCATATGGATTAACAGCAACATTCCATAAAGGGTCAAATTAAGTCAGCCAGTTGTGAAGGCAATAAAGATTAAAGGAATAGAAGTAAGATAGTGGAGAATCTGGGCTGTGTGCAAAGTATTTGTCTTGTGGGCTTTGTCCACTTCTGATAGTCTTAAAACATAGGATCATAAAATTTAGCAGCACACTCATGGAGAGCTACCGGTGCTCTCAGGATGCAAATCAATCTTGATATAGCTAAAAAAAGGTATCTCCATTTAACCAGATTTCAAAATTCTTAGCCCTTGCATCCTTGACTAAGAAGAAGCACTGACAGTCAGTTGAATACAGTAAGAAATGTCGTTTCCAATTCTTCTTACAGCATAACAGTTCTTACTCCTCCCTGCATGCTCTTCCAAAACTAATCTCCTGAAGAACTGACAGCTGGTGAGAATGCAACCGTAGTAAAACAGCTAGTTAGGATTTAGCCAAGTAACTGATTTTAGGGGAAGGGCAGGAATTTAGGTGAAAGGCTGGATGTTTGCCTGCCATCCCATCCCAACTCTCTTTATCTCTTTGTGGATGTGCCAAAGCTTTAACAGGCCCAGGACTGTGAGTTTACTACCAGTGCCCAATTCAGGAGTGGTTTTACTCATATGAACAAGGCATCCTGCTCGTCAGAACCACAGTCAAGACCGTGAGTCCAATTGTTTGTTTAGTTTAAACCCAGATCTCTTTGACATTTGAGGCAAAACCATCAGACTCTTCCACCAAACAGTCCACCGAGAGGGAATGCCACTATAGAAAGCCAAACGATAGAGACAATATACCATAGAACATTTAGTTGAACTACAAACAACTACCATGGCTAAAAGCAAATACAAAATGAGAGACTGGAGGGAAAAAGTTTAAATTGGGAAAATGAAGGGGCCAACTAAATAGTCTTGACTGTGCAACCACTGCATGGAGATGTAGTCCAGTTTCCCTTCGGGACAAACAGGGGAGGCTGAGCAGGGCACAACCCTTGTCATCCTCAGCAAAACATGAGGAAAGAGCTTAAAGGAACAGAGGGGTCACTCTGAAGAACAAGACTGTCATTGAACAATAGTAATACAGTAAAGGCACCACCCACGCTTAATTTCAGTCTGAAGCAGTTGAAAATAGGCAAAACATTTAGGTGAAGAAAAAATCCTGACAGTCTGCAAAGTGAGACTTGTTACCATCTGCCCGAAAACAGGAGGACTGAGAGGGAATATTCTGATGCCCTTATTCCCCCAGCAGCTTTCTGTGTCATGTGATACATCTCTTCTTATTTCGGAGGTTCCCAAAAATTCCAAATCAAACGAAGTAAACTGAAATAAAATCTTCTGCTCTTTGTTATCATCCTGCAGAATTCTCTACCAACCACAAAGGTCCCATATGCTCTTAATCATAACAGTCTTCATAAATTCCTTGTGAAAGTGTCTTTGTCCCTTATTGTACATATATTTTTTGCGTTCTCTATAGGATGGTGTGAAAGTACAATAATAGATGTTAGGGATTGTACCAAGATGTTTGCTCTCGGTTTTTCACAGGTCTAGTGATTATTAATAGGTTTTATACAAAATTCCTCTCTGAAATAATATATTACAGTATATTGTTCTCTCTCTCTTCCTCTGTCTCAAGGCAGGAACATAGTGTAAATGTTTAAGCAGACATAACGTTTCTCTAGATTGTGCTACTTCTCATCATGGATTTTAGTTTCAAGTAAAAAAATTTAGTCACACGGG
>NW_020955359.1:1776570-1872252 GCF_003031625.1 Empidonax traillii | reverse complement strand
TTTTTTTTAAATTTCTTTTATATTTTTAATTTTTTTTTTTTTTTTTGCCTTCCGGTTGAGTGTTTGTGTTGTGTGTGTGTGTGTATTTGCACGTGGTTTTTAAAGGATTTCATTAAAAAAAAAGATAAAAGAAAAGGAAAAAAAAAAGAAAGAAAACAAACTCAAACAGTTACTTCTGTCTTGCTGTTGGTTATGAAGTATGGCTGTGGGCCCAAGTAGTGCTGGCTCCGGGTCGTCAGCGGGTCACTTAACGTCGGGTCTCCCATCCCGTGCTTCCCCTTGTTCGCGTACGCTTGCCGCCTCAGCGACTGGTCGGTGGGATCCCAGGTCTTGTAGTGGGAGTTGTAGCCCAGCGGGTGCGTGTGTATCTTTGCCATCCTGGATTTCTGCCCGTTCTGCCTGGTGAGCCCGCTGTCGATGGTGTAAGCCCGCTCGTCGTCCAGGCGCACGGGGTGCAGGGGCAGGCTGCCCTTGGCCGCCAGCTCTGCCAGGTGGCGGCGCTTGGTGTAGAAGTCGTCGTTGACTTTGTCAGCTGTTCAGATTGGGAAGGGGGAGGGACAAAAAAAAACAAACCAAAGATCAGTTGGACACAATGAAAGTGTTAACCAGTTTACAGCAGGTCATGCACAGTCCGGTCCGCAGATCAGAAGAGTTACAGGTATATCAGGAGGAGAAATTCCTGCTGCCTCCCAGCCCTTAGTATCTCTCTGTAGCATATTTTTGGATGCCATTACTAAGGCTTTTCATATATGCAGACAAAACCCTCTTACCCTGTAACAAAAAGACTGTCCCTGCCCCAAAACACACAGGCTGTGCTGGTATTTCCATTATGGGAAGAGGTCCTGTGGCATGGGAAATTCGGGAAGTGTACAGGAGTACAGAGACTTTCTTGGAAGTATTGAGACATCTTGAGTTGCATTGTTGTATGAGAGCACATCCCTTTAAATGCAAATTGTCATGTGGGTGTTTAACTAAGCCAGGTTTAAGGTCTGGTACTGTGTGATGAGGTGGACCTGTTTGTGTTGAAGAATGCCTTAGGGCAAAATTAAGAATGGGATCTGTTCTTCTAAGTGGTTGGAAGGTCACTAATGCTTTATTGGGCTGAAAATATTTTGTGTTGTTGAATGTTGGGTATTTACCCTGTAATTTCACAGACCATGAAAATCCTAAATTCCAGGTTCTGACATCATTTTCTGGGGTCAGTGCCACTAAGAAATACAGCAACAGCCCTGCCAACAAACACTGCATTGCAGTTCTCAAACGAGGATTTTGCCCTCTGCAATTTCCTAGGCAAGTGTCTTTCAGTGCACACGTTCACTCATGTTTGATTGTTGTTATTGCTGGCATTTGTTTGGCCTTGCTTGAAAGTATGAACACTGCTCAGGAAGCTTAAGGTGTTCTGCAGCAGTCCAGCAGCTCATTTCAGTCTTGGGACCGAGTTTCAGGGGTTTAAGGGAAGATTAACCGAATTTCATTTTTTTAAGATCTTGCCTTTAATGTAAAGAGTGTTTATTTTTGCCCTTCACAAATTTAGATGTTTATTTAAGATAGTGCCAAATGCGTAGAGTGACTCGCACAGTGCTGAGTTAATCAGCAGTGGTGTGCTTTGAATATCTGATCGTGTCAGCCTGGATTTGACTTCTGCTGTGCCCTGGTAGATCCATCGTTTTCCTTGAAGCTATGCCATGTAAGGCTTCTCTGCAGAAGTCCTGTACATGTAGCTGTCTGTACAGCTCAGCTCCTCTTGCCTTCATGAATAGGTTTTTAATTCCCTGCACTAGTTTTTGTTTAGCTTCCCTCTTTTTTTCTCTCCCCAGTATTCCTTGGAGGCTTTTGTTGCACTATGAATTTTCTCTTTCTCTCTAGTTCTAAAGTTGCTCTTTATGCAAGGTGGGGAAATTCCTCTGAGCACCAGATTAATCTTCAAGATCAGGTTTCAAATCTGCATCCTCCTTGTCCTGGCCCCTCAACAGGGAGGAATATTACCAAAAGCAGGTGCTATTTATCATCTCATGACAATTTTTGTATAATGACTGTGCAACTGGACTGTGCACTTAAACCCTTAATTTCATCATTCAAGAGGTGTTTCTTCTTCAGTGAAGTGAAATTACTCTTGGCTGTGCTGGAAAGTTGGGCTTTGTGTGTTTTACCCACTTCCATCTGTTACCTTTTCTAATAGTAGAGTGGATGTTTTTCTGTGGCATACAGGTGTCTTCTGCTTTAAAAAAATCCCAGAATGCAGATAGTGACCTGAGCTTATTTCAGCCCCTGATGTGTAATTGCAATTGCTGATAGACCTGTCATGTGTTACAAAAAGAGTCTGTGAAGTTCTGCTTTGATTTTGGGGTGAGTTGTTTCATTTGGAGATCTACAATCTAAGTAATTAAGAAGTTGTACCTATTTCCCCTTGGAAGAGCTGTTTTCAGTTCTAGATGTGGCTTGTCCTTTTAATTTGTTAATATTTACTGAATGCCACAGAAACACAAGTTGAATAAAATGGGAGGGAAATGCATTTGCATTGCTAATTTCTCATTAATCTGTTATCAGTAACTGAGAAAAATGATTGCAGAAAAGGTATCGTGAATATTCTCACAAATATTTATTTTTATAAATTTTTACATCAAAGGCACTATCAGTGAGCTGGTTAGGGCAGCAAATTTCTATGTCATATGGCTTAGACTTTGTGTGTGAAAAGTCACGCTGGTTTATATAATTTGAATTCAGCACAGTTAATGATGTCCAGCTTTTAATATAGATACATTTGTATGCCTTTTTCTCATTTAGACAGCTTAATTTGCATACAAAAATTAAAAACTAAGCTAATCTCACATAAGAGTAAATTTGCGAGTTTGTACTTTTAATTTGTAATTTTATCTTAGTTATGCTGCAGCAGTTTGTCTTACGTAGCCAAGATCTTTAATCAGTTACAAGGTAAATAATGACTTCTGTTTAGAGAATAGCAGCAGTGATTAAGTTATGTAAATAATGACCAAAAATTGCAGATATTTGCATTGCCTGATTTTTTTGCGCTGTTCTTCTCATTTGCATGGCTGAATGAAAAAGGCCAAAACAAGCTCAAGCTATTCCCTCAGTTGCCTTTAATTTTTCCTGGACCTTTCCTCATTTTCAGCAATGGTCCTGAATTTTGGTCCTTGCATTAGATAGGGTACTCAGATCCCCAGTCACATCAAGGCTGATGTCCTCCAGAAGAGTCAATTGTGTCACTGCTGCATGCAAAGAACACCCCCACTGTTACAACTAAGGGAGGAAGAAACCAGCCTCACAGGGAAGATCACACAGAAAGTGAAATGTTTAATTCCGAATATGTGGGTACATTAAAGTTATTTTAACTAATATAGTCCATAGTGCCTTTCTAGGGACTTCCCAACTGTTGTCTGGAAACCAGGTTTGAAGAGAGCACACCAGGATTGGATCTGTAAATCCTCATCAGCAAAGTCAAGCAGAAATCTGGCAAACAGATGACAAGGGGCTGATTGCATGAGCTTGGTGGGGCAGTGCCAGTGTAGGAGAGCTGCTGCCTGTGTTTGTCCTGATCAAATAATGCTTTGCAGGGTTTTACCTGAGAATCTGACACATGCCCAGGCAGTGCTAGCAGTGGAAGCCAAACTCCTTCTCTAAAGGTTTAACCTCCCTAAAACTGTTTTCTTTCATCTTGCACATGTCCCAGAAATAGGTGGGGGACAATACCATTGTAGCAAAACCAGCAGTGATAAAAGCAAACTGTTCATTTGTTCAAAAGGGCTTTTGGCAAGTCTCGTAGCAGTCCTCATTCTTCCATACTGACTACATCACAGGTTTTATAACAGCAGTGTGCTGTGCCCCAGTACGAGGGACCTGATGCTACTAGTGCAGAAACAGGTTTTTTTAATTCTCATTTTCAAAGCAGAAAATATTCAGAACGGTAATATTGAGCAGGGTGTTGTAACAAATGTTTTACCAAGAAAAGTATAATAATAGTATCCTGATGCCAGCTACTTTAAAAATCAACTGTGAATCTGAGGGAGTTGTTTTTCTTCTTAAGCAGACCCTATAAATATTTTGTGGACTTTAAACATCCAAAGAGATATTTTGGAGTTAGAGGACGGATTTATTATGTGACCTTAGGTACATGACTCAAATTCCCTCTGCCTTGGTTTCACCTGCTGTAAAATGAGCTGTTAGCACATTGGAGGAGGTTGTTGTGTTAGGAAGTTGAATTGCTATTTGCAGAGTACAGTGAGATTTTGATGAGAGGTGCTGTAGAACTGCCGTTTGCATTGGCTTCTGATTATCAATAAGTAAAAAGGATTTATAGGTATCACTGTTGTGTTTGCAAAAGAAGTGAAAAACTAGAATTGCAACATTGCCAAATAAACAATAGTAGAAGAAGGGCCTTAATTCAGAGCATTATTATTTGTGTCCCTTCCTCCTGGTAACTAATGATAAAAATGTTCTCAGTTTCAATATTTCTTTGAGGTTTTTACTTTATGATAATGCACCCTCAAAGCTAGTTACTTTTGTAGCTGTTCATCTGAAAAAAATGTTGAAATACGATTTTTTCCAACCTAAAGAGTGTGCCTGGGAAGGGGGAGTACTTGGGCATTTGCTCCTGCTGTTCACGTAATGAATAACTGAGAAAATACAGACACAGTGTCAGGATCAAAAGCAGGACTTCACCTTCCCAGTTGAACATCTTAACTATCAAGCTGAAGAGATGCTTTCTGTTCCTTTGTCTTTCTGCTTCACTGTGCAAGTTAATCAGGATGGGTGGGGACCAGCAGAGGCTGGGATGCATCGTACTGTGTAGGGAGTTTGGATCTGGATCCCCCTCAGAGCAGTTGTACAACCAGGAGCTTCCCATCCTAAAGGCAGATCATTCCACTCCTCGCTCTTATCTGAATCCAGCAATGCCTTAGAGAGAGTGACCACGACTTATTTTGAGCTTGACTTTGCTAGTACTGGTGTCAAATGTCTCAGATGAGACCTTTGCCTTTTTTCCTTGAATTTTGATTTTGAAAGGAGATGGCTACCAAGCTGCTCGGGATTGTGAGATCATGAAAATTCCCAGGTAAACCTCACTGACTTTAGGCTCGTTTAGATGAAGTCATTGCAAAGAAATAGGCTTTTGTGACTGTAATGTATGTTTTTCTTTCAAAAAGTTTCACCTTTCTGCCTAAATCTGTCACTAATAGAGACGAACTTTTTTTCTTCTTCGCAATCCACAGCTCTATAATGAAAGCAGGCAAACCAGTGAGTCTCTTATGGAGTAAATACCATGGATGAAAACATGTTTTCTTGAATATCAGTGGCAAAAAGCCTTGTGGCTGCCATAGGGCCAGGATTTTTCAGTGTGCCCACGTGAGTTATCTGTGCTGTGAGTGAGGAGGTTCTAAATCTGTGTAATGCTGTTCTGTTCCTCAGCTTCAGTCATCCTCAGGGTCACTGTGTCACCACTTGTGGCACAGTCAGGTGGACATGCATTAGCATTGTGCAATGCTTTCTTGTTCTTGTAAAATACTGCAGGGGTTTTAACTCTTTTCCTCATTGACAATGATCTGTGTGGGTCCATAAAATGGCTCTGAATACCTGGACTGCATCTCACAGCTCTTGGAGAAATACAGACCCCTCAAAGACAATTCTGGCCTACGGCTTTTTTGAAAGGAGGCACCTGGGAGTGGGAAGAAGTCTCTGAAGTGAGAGAAGAGAATCCATAAAGGAGTGAGCCCTTACAAAAGCTCTAAAGACATTAAAAAAACCCAAACCAAAACAAAAACCCAAACACAAACTTCAGTGAGAGCTTAGAGTCACAGTCAGAAGATACAAAAATGTATAAGGAACACTGTCTCTCAGTAGATGTTTCAAACATTCTTTGTTATCTGAACGTATTTTAAGAACTACTGGGTGAAATGCAGAGCTTTATTGCAGCCAGAAAGAGACTGTATTTCAAATTAAGGGCTAGAGATGCAGAAAGCAAGCCAATGGAAAGTGCTGGGGGACAGGATAGCAATGAAATTGGTACAATGATATACCAGATAACAGCTCAAATCCACTAACTGCCAGTTTGTGGGTGTTTTCTGTGTAGCAGTAAGGCTGTGCCAATGTAATATTTAACAGTTTATAACAAGGCTTTACTTCTCCAGCTCTGAGTTTGCTGAGACGTGGGTGTAGTTACCTGAAGCCATGGGAACCTTCCATTTCTCTAAGTAATGAAAGTGAAAACTCAAGGAAAGACAGAAGGGTAATGAATCCTGACTCAGAGACAACAGGAGAAATGTGCCCAGGGAAATCCTAGGATGCTGCCTTTGGTGGTGCTGTTTATCCTCTCTGAATGTGTGATTGCTTATTCATTTGCCTTTCCAGACTGGCTTCTAAGACAATATGTTCAAAGGCTTCCAAGGGATAAACCAACTCTTTGTGAGAGTTCTTGCAGGATTTCATCTGAAAATCAAAGAAGTATCATTTGTACACTAGCACAAGTTTACTCTTGGCTGAGGGGAAGAAATAGCAAGGACAGAGTTCATATTAGCTGCCCCCAGGATGGACTGAATCCAATAAATTCATGGAGAAGTGTGTTCCAAACAGTCAAACAGAGAACCGATGACCTGTCATTCAAATTACGGGGTTCACCAACCATCATGGACCATCGAAGGGTTTGCTGTGCATAATAAGAAGTCTGTTGGCAAACAGAACACATCTGGATGATTCAGGCAGACGTGATTGTGCTTTTGTAATGCCAGCAGTGGGCAGGATGAGGTGACACATCTGTCTGTGGCCAAGGGGAAGGAGTGAATCTGCCTCATGGTTGGTCTCTAGTTGTTCTCATCTCACAGGCACTGGGGTGGCAACTGTGTACAAGGTGGGGCAATTTTGAACCATATCAAATTCTATGAAAGGGCAAAGGGCCTTTAAAGTCATTTTTGCAGCCCTACTTCTCCATTCTTGTATTGATTTCTGAAAATTCAGAATTCAACCAGTGGCCTGCAGTGCATTGATTTCTATCCTAAATATTTGGCTTTCTTCTCCCAGAAGTTCTAATACCATTTTGCCTTTATTTAAGACATTCTGAAAAGAAGGACAATATTTTATGTCTTTGGACATTTCCTATGGTTTTTATTCCCTCTTACTGACAGAGGTAAAGAAAAATACTTAGTGCATAGAACCCCCCATAAATTACTTTCATAAATTTTGTAGAACCTACTTTTTGTGGCTCCGTGTTATTCCCCTCCTGGCCCCCTTTAGCACTTCATTTATTTACTCATTTCTTACAGTGATCTGATTTCTTACAGACCAAGCACGAAAAGACATTCCATATCAACCTTTTCTTCTGCAGGCATTGTTTGAAAAGAGCTTGTCCACCTCCAGACACAAGACTACATTTCTTTTCCCAGTGAAATAAAATTCTTTCAAGATATGAGACATGAAGAAAGATAAATATGTAGACCCAAACATTTCTTTTCTCCCATCGATTATTTTCATGGCAGTTTCTGAAAGGCTGAAGAGGCCAGAATATTTCTGTTTTTTGAGATGCATTAGGAATGGTTTAGAACTGGAATGTAATTAGACTTGGTAAGCAAAGCCTCCAGTCTCAGCAATGTTCTCTTTAACCACTACAGCGAAATCTGCTGCTTGGCTGGGAACACTGAGACAGATTTTGATTAACTCCTCAGGCATCAGCCATCCTGTGTGGCTCCTCATACACAGGGTTAGTGTGCCTTGGAATGCAGGAGTAGCCACATGGCTGTGAGCAGAACCCCTGTTCTGACAGTGTGCCAAACAGCACAGCACTGCAAAGGCTATTTTTTTTTTCCCTTTTTCCTTTTTCTGAAGGTTTATTTACTGTGTAAGTTTAGGCAGGTTTCTCCTTGGACATGTTAAACAGATTTTTCCAGTTGGGCTTTGTATACTTGACTGCATTGATTTACATAGCATTAAATTGCAGTATTTATGATTCAGTTTTGCAAAGTGCTGCAGTGATATTGTGATTTAGTGTTGATCAAAATACTCCAGGAACACACACATTCTACCTAATATAGAGACCAGTGGCATGCAGAATACTGGGGTCTAACCAGTTTAAGAAAAACAAAGTTTTTCTGACCAACCAAGGTCAATAGGTCCTGTCACCTGGAAGCAAATGGTGGCTACATCAGGTTAAATTAACATGAGGAAACCTGAAATCTGTTGCATGCAGATAGAAAAAGATCACACTACTTTGTTGTATTCTGGAGTGTTTTAACATTTTACATTTAAGCATCAGTGTGGTAAACTGCTGGTTCAGTATCATGCAATGAATGATAAACTTGAGAAGGAAATAAGACTGCCAGTTCTATCCTTGATCCAAGGAATGAAATTGTAAAAGAAGTCTAAGAGAATTATGTATTCAAATCTCTGATTTTCTCTGAAAATGCACTCAGTGGCTGTCCTGTAACTGTAAATCTGTTTTTTCATTTTTTTTTTTTCCTAAAGGCCTCTAAGCTCATGGCTTTTATGGCACCCACAATGGCAAATAAATACAAAAAATTTTCTACTGTGAAATATTTATTTCGTTTTATCTCATTTAAGCATATTTATCAGCTTGAGTTTTCCTGGAAACCTTATATACAGTAAGAAAAGTTGCCTTTTCGAACAGGAGCTATGCAAGGAGCCGTGCTGTCATGCTTAACTTGTGAATGAAGCATGACTGCAGCCTAAACTGATTACGGGAAAGGAGGGTTTGCTTTGCTTTCTACCAGTGCTGTCCGAAGCCAAAGAGGTTAACACTTAGGAGATTTGCTTAAAAGGCTTCTTCCACTTCTTCCTTGGGTAATCTTGCTTGCTTTTCCACTGGCTGGTTTGTAATGCTTCTCAAGCACCCCAGTTGGGATAAATCTGCTCGTGTGGAGTTTGCAGCAGCGCTCCCATTTCTCACCGGCGATACCGAACTGTTTGCAACCCTTTTGGCTGGTGGGCACCCTCGGTGTGTCCAAGGGCAGAGCTCCCCGTGTATTCCAGGGGCACAGCTCCCTCCTGCACGGGCAGCAGGGTGTGCAGCCTGTGCCGTGAGAGGCCCTCCCGAGCGGGCACAGCCTGGCTCCGGGCTGGAGCCGAGCAGGTGGCCTGTCCTGGCAGGCTGCACACTGCCTGCCGTGTGGGTCACCTCGCAGGAAAACTTCACGGCGCTCTGCAGTGTGATTTAGCATCTAAAAATGCGGGTTTGTTTCTCCTCAAGGTGCCACTTCATCGTGCTTAACGTTGACTGAGAAAGCTGTTATATTCCTGACCACGTTTATTTGTAATAACTGCTCTTAGCATGGACGTAATTTCATTTTGTTTTTCACACATTGCTGTTGGCATTCTTCTGTGTGCTGAATTTCTGTTGCAATACTTTTTATTACATGGTTTTCTTTTAGGATACTGTTGGCTATAGCTCTTAAATGTGTGTCTGAATCATCTATAAATCACCTATGAATACTGGTTGTGATGCCATAGGAAACTGCTTGAGGACTCAGAAGACCCAGTTAAGGTCTCTGAATGTGTAATTAGGGTGTACTTTTAATGCTGAAATAATCCTGCATTTTTCTGTCTTTCAACTGGCATCACTAGATTTACACTATTAATTCTTGAATAAAAAAAGAGACCTAAAGGATTTTTGAATTGTACTGGTTAAATTAAAAAAAAAGAAAATTCCCTGTGATATAATAGCTATTTTTTTGCATAACTTATTTTTATTTGGTCTGTTTCTTAACTACTATAATTTTAAAGAATTTTTAGCAATTGTTCTGGAATTAAGTAGATTTTTTTTTTTTTTTTTTTACAAAATAGTTGTGACATAAGTTCTTTCTATTACAAAGTTTTCATTTTCTAGTCTTTTTGCCAGGAGGAAAAAAAAAAAAAAAAAGTTTGTCATTCCCTAGCTGTACTTGCACACATTCAGGTCTGTATTCCATAGCTGTGCTTGCACACATTCAGGTCTGCTTTTTCTTCTCTCTTTCTCCTCTTCCTGTCTCCCTCCTATTAGACTCCATGACATTTCTATTATTGAAGTCTTGTGAATAGTTGCCAGAGGTTCCCAAGCTAGAGATGTGTCAAACTGAAAAGCACTGGTGTTCCCTGGCAATTCCCAAAGTTGCAGCGTCAGAAGGAAATGAGTTTCCTGTGGTTTTCATGCATGTTGAGCAAACTCACAGCAAAGCAGCAGCGCTGCCTGCTCTGAACAGAACCCTGAGCGGCCTTTGCTCAAAGCCAGAGCCTCTGGGAGTGACAGCCAGCCCAGGCAGAACAGGGAATGAAGCTCATTTCAATGAATATTTAATAGTGCACACACACAGGACTTCTGCCATATCAGAGTGTACAGCTCTGCCCTTTTTCCCAGGAACTGCAATCACAACCATTGCTGGTGGAAATGAGAGCCAGCAATGCTGAGCTGCAGCTCTGCCTCCCCTGCTGCTGCAGGGCCCTTGCTCATTTTCACAGGAGCCTGGGAAGGTTTGCAAACTTTCCCACTACCAAAATTGCCTGTTGTAGTTCATAGTGTCCCTAGAATGGGACCAGCTGATACGTTTCTGAATATTTTTGATGCTGTGGTATTATAGCTACTCCATATCAGATTTCCTTTTTTTTTTTTTGCTTCTCTTTTCCCCTTCCCCTTCTTCACACAAGCTGTTAGGGAAGGACTCTGGCAGCAATGAACTGTGGGCATTACAAATCGTGTTTCTGCTCTTCTTTCCTCCTGCCTCAAGCCCTTTGTTGTTATAGTGTGGGAGCAAAGCAGTGGTCTCTGTGACTTTCGTCTGTGTGATTTCTTTCAAGCACATTTACTGTCTTTGGAACCCCCTTTGCAGAACCAAAATAGCAGCCAGCTAGCTATTTATATTGTAATGTTAATGAGGGATTCATTCCTATCAGTTGTCTTACTGGTTCTGGTGAGTAATCCTGAGGAACATCACACTCTGCTGTTGACATATATCCATGTGGAGAGCTGAAAAGTATTAAACCTTCTGAGTTTTTGAATTTGGTGAGAATCCAAGCCAAAAGTATTGGTTGTTTACTTAAGTAAAATTGGCTTGCAACAAAGTGATCTTTATAACTGCTGAAAATTCCTGAGGCAAACCTCACTGTTCCTGTCACAGACACTGTAAAGGCAACAGATCTCTTTAAACTCAAAGAGTTTAAAGCTCTGTTGTCCTCATGGAGACAGATTCTGACATACAGGAACAAATAATATTTTCATACAAAAATAAGCCAAATATGAAGGAGTAGAACTGTGGGAAATAAAGTATGAGTATATGAATTTAAGTCTGTTTCTCACTGAGTTTGCTTCTCAACCCCCACATTCCTAAATTAAACATATTGATTGTAGTGGGATTTCAGAACTGTACACTCTGTTACTCTTTGGTCAGTCCTTGGGAAGACTTAAATCAAAGCTCTTCCTTAAAAAACTACTTTTCCTTTTTACCTTTTGAGTTTTCAAAAGAAGAAACCCTGAATCAGTCACTATAACCTGCTTTTATATTAGAATATTTTCATCTTAAAAGACTACTTTAGTTTGCAGTAACTTGTGATTTAATTACAAGACTTATTTTTCCACATAAATCATTCAAAGTCGACACTTCAAAATCATATAGAACTTTACTTCTATGTGCTGAGTATGAAGCTCAGCAGGAATTTTAAAATGGTGAGGAACTCTAGACAGATTCTCAAAACCTGTTAATTTTTTGAAAATCAGGTGTGGAAGGGGGTTCTGTCACCAGTGAAGTTGTAAGTTTTGATCATTTGGCACCTCTGAGAACCTCTCGCAGAACATCAAATGTTGAGCCCATGTATGAAACTCTTATTGCAAAAATACTGCTGTAAATCACCCACAAAACTAATAGTCTGGAAGGCAAAACGAGTGGAGGATGTTCAGAACAGCCAGTGCAACGTGGAGGCTCCATGGTGGGAACTGTAAAAGCCACACTTGAGAGTAAATCCAGGCTTTAGTTGGGATCCTGTGGTGTTGCTATTTATCTGCAGATGTTCACCATTGTTTTCATATCTTTATGATCAATCTCTACACTTAAATAATTGATACCAAATTTGCACTGCAGAGTGAGAAGTAGGTTTATGTATAGAGACATGTTTTGCAAACATGCAAAATAAAGCAGTCACAGAGAAGGGTGTTTCAGAAGGGATGCAAATGAAAATGCTTAACATTGTTAGACTTGAGCCTTGGTTTTCAGTGGTTCACTTTTATTGCCTAAGCATAAAGTTCCACTCAGTCGTGTCTTTACATCACTTAATGTGTAAAAAACCCCTCATGCATAATTCATCCCCATTTCATAGAAATAGGCTGGGATAATCCGTGCTTGATTTGGATTTACTTGTTTTTCTCCCTGTGCCGTGGCTGATGCCAGTAGATGGAAACAAGCCTGGTTGCTGTGAGCTGGTTACCTCTGAGGGCTCTGGTCACCAAAGGCATAAGACAAGCAAAAGAGAGTAACAACCCAAAAAACCTTCATTCTCTAGTGGTCAGCGGGGCTCATGGTACTGTGATTTTTAGATCTGTCCGTCGTGTCTTTTAGAAAGGAGAAAATAACTTGTTGTTTCATTTTGGTTCGCTATCACATCATTAGGGTTTTTTAAAATCAACCGGTTCCCAGAGAAAAAACCTGATTTTTTGTGGAAGGATGTGAGTTCTCTCACTGGGGGATTAGTGGAGTAGTGTTTATAAGCTGAGCTTTTATGAATTATTGGTTATGAATTTTGGCTATGGTTTAATTTTCACTTTTTTAAAATGCATGCTGATTACAAGAAAACATGGCTGTTTCTCTGTTGTAGGGAATCCACTTTAGGGAGTGTGGGTGGAAAGAATATCAATTTCAAGAACGAGAATTAGAATGCACAGATTTAAATTTGCAGTTTTGTCGTGAAAAATAGGTTAAGGGTTCGATACATTCTTATTAATATTCTTCAACCACCATAAAACTATGTAATAGACCAAATTCAGACAAAACAAATTCACTAGTTGTGAGTCCAACAAAGGTAAAAATTCTGAGATAAACATAAAGTAAATGAACCTGAAGATCAGGTTTCCTTTCTTTCACAAGTTCACTGTGTTACTAAAGTCTAAGAAATGAGACAACACGGATGGCAATGTTCAAGGGCATCTTATTCTGGTGTTAAAAGTGCTTTTGTAAAAGAAGGGCTATTTGCAGTTTCCTTCCAGCAGCTTAGATGTAGCTTCTGCCAAGACCAACACATCCCTAAAGTTCCCTTTCCACAGGTCCATCTGTTTGCTCGAGGATGGCTTGGGCAATGGCTGCTGGGCTGCTTACAGCAGAATTCCCCAGTTTAGAAAGAATATCTCCCTGTTTTTACAGTAAAATGTTGGTTTTTAAAAGGCTGAAAAAGATTGTCAGCAAAACAGATGATTTTGCTCAAGATGCTGATGCTTTGCACAAACAACATATTTATAATTAAAATATGGGTACCTCACTGGAAGAAGAAATGAGTGTGCTGGCTGATAAAATGGGAAAATATTTTGATCAGGACTCCCCAAGCATTTTTTATTTGCCTATGGCAAAGTGCCTGTGGGTAAATGACAGAGGTAACAGTTAAATTATTTAGGGGAAGCAAGAAAAGGTCTTGAAATTTCATCTGAATGCTCTGGGCAGGATCTAAAGTTTGGTGGGTCTCAGCAGAAGACATGGATGAAACAAGTGATGCTCCACATCACCTAGCAGGGGGATTGGTAAAGTGAGTGCTGCTTGGCTTTGCTCCTGTGCCTGAAGGAGAAGCATGGATTAAAATATGAAAGACTTCCTTAACAAATGAACACTCAAAAGCTTCAAATTCTGCAGCCACACTGAGCTAAGAAAATAATAATAATAAAAATATACCAAGCTTTTATATTGGTGCTTCCTTGAGACAGATCTGGAGTTCCAATGTGGAACTGAGCAGATCGTCTGATCTGGCATCATTCATGGCACTGAACATACCTCCAGATATCTGAAATCATCACGTGAATTGCCCTCTGCACATTACAAATGATGCATGAATCTGTGCTTCCCAGTCAGTTTTTCATGGTGGTAAATCCAGGGAGTAACTCCTATGTCCCAGATCGTTTTTGATCCATCTTTGTTGTAACTGCTTATGGAAGTAGTAATGGAAAATTTCTTTACTCTTTGAAATGAAAGCACAATTCCTTTTTAAACCTTCCAAAGAAACATGAATATTTACCCATCAATGTAACAGTGTGGTTGGTATAGGAAAGTAGACTAATAGAAACATATTACTTCCAATAGTTCAGCTGTTCTACTTTTTCTAAAAGTGACTGTATCAAACCCCCATGAATACATGGGCAGGTGGGTTGTGTCTTTCCATTTTTCCAAATACAGTATTTCTTTCCAGCCCAGAGCACAGTGAATGGTACACAGGGAATGGTACAGAATCTTATCTTGTGATGAGATGGGTGTCAGATTCTTAGGAGGTCATTGTGAAGTCACTTCTATTCTCCAAAGATAGATCTTTTATCAGCATAGACTTCCTGTCATTTCCATGGCAGGAGAAGGTCTGAATCTTAAGAAAAGGCAGTAACAGATTTCCCATCAGACAGGAGGATGCTTCAGAGATAACAGCCCAGAGTTCACTTCATGGGGAGGATCCTCTGTGTGTGTCGAGGACACACAGGTGGGTCGGGTTTCCTCACGTGCTTCCCCTTGCTGGGGAAGAAGTTGCCTTGTGCACCGGCACACTTGTGGCCACACTATTTTCTGCAGGGGCCTAACCAGGAGATATTTATTCTCTGAGTGTCATATTTGCAGAATCTCACTTTGCAGTTTTGCAACTGCAAGCAGAGCTGAGCACTGTCTAATGTTTCCTTTGGGATCAAAGAACTGTGCAGCTCCAAGAAATGCTGGGAGCTGTAGACTCAGAGATGTGATGGTGGGTCTGCTGCCAATTATATTCTCCTTCTAGCTTCACTATATCCAATCAATTAGATCTGATTTAATCCCACAGGAGACTAACAAATCCCAGCATCAGGAAAGGCTTTCTGGGTCTGTGTTTCAGGGAGGAATTTTGTCCATTGTAATTTTTTTTTTTTTTTGGCAAAGTCATTTCCTATCAATTCCTCAAAGGTTTGAATGTGTGGGGGAGAAGGGAAGAAAAAGTTTTTGAAAGAAATATAAAATCATGTTAAACTGTAGAAATACTTGTATTCACAGCTTTTACTTGCCTGTCTGTGGAACTCTCCAGTAGCTGAGTGATCATTTTCCCAGGGATTTAGAAGTTTGGTTTGGGGGATTTTTAAATTTCTGCAAGAAACTCTAAAGAAAGTTTGTTCCTTTGCACTCCCTGAAGGTGAAAATTAAGAAAAGAAAATTAACTGTTACTGAGCCAGGCTCACAGAGCAGTGTGACTGAACTAATACCTCAGGATAATGAGGCCAGTATGAGCTTGAGAAAAACTCTTATTAAAGAGTGATGGGCTACAACTCTTACAGTTTAGCAGAGTGGAATTTCAAGTTGGATTGTTCATGCTTTCCAAATGAATGTCCAAATGATGTGCATAAAAATTTGTGATGAGCTACCTTTGTATGTCCTGGGACTTGAATTTCATGAAGGTGTTCAGCTACAAGATCTCCATCCACTTGTAGCTTTAGGCATGCCAGTATTGCTTAAGTGAGCAATAACCATCTAAGCATGGAGTAAAAACATGGTTGATGAACTGGAAATGAGAATAATTTATGCAGAAAAACCTCTTTCTGCACTTTTCACATAAATAATCAAAAATGCAAAAGCACTGAAGGAAATGAGGATCATGTTGTCTCAGGTGACCAAAAAATTGAAATATCAGAACACTGGGTGTTTGTAGCAACACAATATTCAGTGACCACTTTTGCTGGGACTGCTCTTGGAGCTTGTTAACCCTTTTTGCTCAGATAGTCTCTCCAATTCTTTGGTAGGAAGAATTTGGCCCTGTTGAAAAGAGATTCAGTGACTTAAAAATGGAAAAATAATGGATGAAAAGTGTGCACCTATCAGTAAGTCAGATCAGTTAGAGAGGCTAGAGATACTTGGAGGTAGACTTCTTATCTATTCAGTCATGAAATGTGTGTTGCTCTCCTCACTTCCAAGTGATCCTCTGCTTTCTGCTGATTGCTCCTCGGTGGTTTATGTGCCAAGGTAGAAGGAGAGCAAAATTCTAGTGCAGTGAGGAAACCAGTGAGCAGAGCTCTGCTCACTATTACCTTGTTGTACTCCAAGCACTCATCTGAGAATAGAAAATAGGCACAGAATGTCCTCATATCATTAGGAGATGTAAATGCCAGCAGACAGTGAATTTGGTCAGCACCATGGCCAGTACTTGAGGAATTCGGGAGGCTACAACAAATAAAGTAACTCCTAACAAGAAATGAGAAAAACATCCTCTTCCATTGAAGGTATAAGGGTTTGGCTGTGCAGTTTGAACTTATTCATGTGAAAATATTTGGCTTTTTAAATAAAATACATCCACATTGGTCTTTTCAGCTTTCTTCTCCCCTGTTGTGCTGAATCAGACACTCTGCACTGCACATGTTTGCATTGCACACATGCATGAACAGTCCAACTTCCAACTGCACTCTGCCTAGTTGTATCCTTTGGAGGCCAGGGTGTAGCTTTAATCCAGCTTCCTAGGGATCAGCCTGGCCTCACCACTCAAGTATGGGTCATTCTTATTCAGTAACACAATGCAAATTAAGAGCAAGGGCACTGTTGTCTCTTGTTTTCACAAGCACTTGAATCCTCACTGAATTTGATGGAGGTCCTGAACATGATCAAAACAGAGATTACTGTGACTTGCTACTTTTCCATAAAGTGAATTTTCACAGCAGCCATCACTGAGGAATGAGTAGCTCACTTCTAAAATTAGCCAAATTTTTAGGACATCTGTAGTTCAGAAGAAAGCAGCTGTGTAGAAATTAATTTAAAACTGCCTCTGGTAAAGCTTCACTTTTTTAGTTATCTAAACTTCTTACCACTTATGACCACATCCTGATGAGCGATATTCATGTGCCACAGCTACCGTTGATTCAAAGCAGTAGCAATTCTTCTTCCTCCACCCCTAGCCCCCCATTAAAGACAAGGGTTAAGCACAGTGGACTACACCCAAACAATGGGCTCATGCAGAGTGAGGGGCACTCAAATGAATAGGATTTGCCTCAAACAGATGGGGAAATACAGAACAAATCCCTTATTAAATTTCTGCTGTGGCAAATGAATACACCCTCAAGCCACTGTCAATGAATGCAAAGGGAAAAGGGCTGCACACACTGGCTGACCTGCTGTGGGGATCCATGAATACGACCCTGAATGTGAGCAGGCAAAAAGTGCCTTCACCCTGTGACACGAATACCCCGTCAGGGCGAACTCACTCGCTGTCTGGTTGCTCAAAAGATCTTGTCAGGTTTAATTTGTGTTGGTGGGTTTGATGTAGGCCAGGTCCTATTTCCTCTCAGAGCTCTCCTGAAGGCAGTCTGAGCTCTGCCATGTGCTGATTGCTTGGTGTCAGTGTGGTCACAGACCCAGGCCTGGCTGGCATTGTGGGAAAACCCCTTTGGGATCTTGAGGTGTACTCAAGAGCTACTCTGGGAGGAACCATGGACTTGAGAGTCTGAGAAAGGTTGAAAACTGAGTGTGTTTCATTCTTGTTCCATATATCCAGACAGAGGGTGCAAATGTATAACAGTTTCAAAAACTCTTTCGTTTTCTGCTGAAAAGTTTGGATAAGATTGCAGCACTTTTGTACTTGTGAGAATTCACCTGCATCTAAAGCTTGGCTAACAGGGTCTGAGACCGGCAGATCTATGGGGAAAAAAGAGAGAGAGGATAGGAAGGATAGGGCAAAAGCATGGGAAGATGGTACAATACTCTTAAAAGAAAATGTCCCTGAAAGTTATGTTTAATTTAGTTTAAGATTCTGAGAAGCATTATACAACTTCTGAAGCTGAAGTGCGCAATCTTTCAAGGTTGATTTAACTGTATGGTTATAATCGAGCTGTTTTAAAAACCTGTACTCAGACACACAAGAAATATTTAGCTTCTAATTTAGTAATTTTTTTTTAAAAGGTACTTTCAGTGGCTCTTGGGCAGATGAGAGAAGTTTCTTACAGTGTTTCATCTCTCATTTTATAATGCTGAAGTACCTTTTAGCTTTGATGATTGGCTTGACCTAAATTGACATCTGACAAAGAAGCCTGATATCAGCACATAAATCTGTGATAATCACCACATCATTACACAGTGCCACCTTTTGAAGAGGGAATTGCAAAGCTACTCAGTATTCAAAATTCAGCAGAAAGCTATTAACCCTTGTTTTTATAAATAGATTTAAAAGTGCCACTTGTAAGGAGCACAACTGACAAGCTCTGAAGCAAAACTAAACTATTTGAGATGGGACTTTGATGCACATTTCATTAGAGTTCTGCTGCCCTGAAATGCAGATAACACAAAGTCGGTTTGTGCTGAAAAGTTTTTCTGGTGTGATTAATACTAGATTCCTAAATCAGAATGTTCTCAGCTGTTCTGCTGTTTTTCTGAGATAAATATGCCTGTCTGAAAATAGGCGGTGTGACATTGCTCTGAATGTATGGGGAAATGATGTATCCATGCACATGTGTGAGCTAAGCAAGGGTTAGTGTGAAGTTATGAATAGACCCCCCCAGTTCTTAACTTATTATTGTCTAGAAGGGGCCTGAAATGTAAGGTGACAAAGGCTTTCTGCCTTCACAAGGTGTGCAGAAGGTATTTACGGCCTCTGAAAACTATTCTTGATTTACACATCCAGTAAGGAAATTATTTTGACTTCTTAACCCACTATTGTCTTTTCCCTCCCCACAGCTGTTTCTTTGAGGGTGTTCTCCCATTAGCTTAAAATAATATTAACAGTCACAGAAAATAGGCACCACTGGGATCTTTAGTAGGAGCTTTATCATGCACTAATTGTTTGAAATCATAAGACCTCAGAATATTCCTCCAGGGATCTGCTAATGCACATCCTACAGGAAATGTGGAAGCTCTTAATTTGGAAGTGTTACAAGTACCTTCTCTCTTCGGAAGTTTTTAGCAGGTATCTAAATTATATGCTTAAATTTGAAGCATATCTGATGTTTTTCTCTCTCATTTGTGCAGATAGCTATGGAAAATACACACCACAATGCATACACAGGCATATTAGAGAATAACTCAGGGGATCATCAAGCCCAGCTCCCTCTTCCTTGCAGATCCAGGGTATAAAGAACTGATGTTGAACTGTGCATGCAGTATAGGGGAAACGTGCTGAAAGTGGTTTGCTGTGGGCATGGTGTGGTTTTGTGTGCATATATAAACACCCCTGCGTGGGGTCACCATTCTGGTCCCCCTGGTAATTTTTATTGCAGTTCCAACTAGCATGATTTTCTGTATTAAACTCTACCATGGGATATTCCACATGAAAGCATATCATGAAGCAGTCCAGATGAGCAAGACTTTGTTTTTAACTTTGAAGCAGCGTGTCAGCTGCCAACAGCAAATGCAGCACAGTGATCTGAAGAAGTCATGCATCGCGTCGCTCACTTACCCACTGCCTTTAGAGAGGCGTACTTGTTAAGCTCTTTGCCTGGGGGCTGTTGCTCATACGGGTTTGTGATCTGTCCCAGGCTGGGATATGAATGTTGATGTGCCATCTGAGGAAGGAGGGGAGATGTTGGCATGACATTATTCATCTGTGGTGGATCTGTATTAAAGAAAATCGACAAGCATTAAGAAAAAAGTAAGTTAGTCTTAAGGTTTCGATGTTGTTCCCGAGTACAGATTAGACAGGGGGTGCCATGAGATTCGATGCAGCAAAACAGTATTTGCTACTGAAGTAAGAGTTGAGTACAGCAAACCTGTACTTCAAACAGTTAATGGCATGATTAAAGGCTGGCAAGTGATTGTAGCAACACGTGGTAACTTTTGTATAAAAAAATCCTTGAACTAGAAAATAGGTTTTCAAAACGACTGAACACCAACACAAATAATTGAATTTGCTGCAGCATTAGGATACAAACCAAAACATGGAGTTGGTTCCAAGTTGTCTTGAATACAGGGCGGTTGTGCCTCTGTGTGCAGTTAAATAGCCAGACTCATTTCACTTGGCTCGGGCGGGGCTGCTGCATTTACATTTCGTGGGCTCTTACACCGCTCCCAATCCCGGCCTGCTGCTTTGCACAGCACTGTGTTGTGTTCTGTAGACGTGGCCCCCAGTGCAGAATGGGCTTTTCTGATTTGTGACGATCATTAGGTGATTTCATCAAAGCAAACCCTTTGTCCTCCTGTTTTCTCCCTTTCCCTGGCAGTGGGTATCACAATATCATACTATAGGAATGTTTTTCGTAGCAGACACACAGAAAAGCAGGACTTAACTACTGCTAATTGCAACTTTATACCAGCACTCACCCCATATCGAAATATTGAAGTTGATTTGTTCCTTTTATAGCAGAGAATACAACCTGTATACTTTTCTTTCTAAGATATAAATAATTTATTTATTGTTTTTAATATTCGGTTCCAGCTCCTAAAACACTTGGTCAGAATTGTATGCTGCACTCTGTTTGCAAACCTAAATTTCAACAGACAACAGTCTTCCTCTAGACTGTGGATTTTGAGATATTTGGAGCTGAATGGCAATCCTAGAACCTTGTCATGGCTTCTGCAATCACAGACAAACACATTTTTCTCCTGCAATGAAACCACAGTGCTGGACTGGTGACAGAAACTCCCTCAACATCAAGTACTGGGTAGAGATCATGTAGAGAGAAAGCTGCTCCGTTACAGGAAAGGTGATTTATTGTGATGGATGGACTAGACCCTCCTCCAAGTGCCCACAAGGATCTGGCAGGAGCCAAATATCCCTTCAGTTTGCCAGGATTTTAAGGGATTTGAGCCACTTGGCTTTGCCCAGCTCATTAATAAGCAGGGGCTCTGAAGTCAGTTAACAGATTTACTGCTGGAGAGAAAAGAAAGCGGTGGTGTTTTTTAAGTTCCTTCGCCATCAGTGCTGCCTGGTGCAGCCTGTGCTGTTCACACTGGGCCTGCCCTGCCTCTGCACAGCTCTGGAATCACAGACATGTGGACCCAGGTTGGGAGGGCACTCTGAGGTAACTGGAGGGAAGTGTCACAAGTGCCATCACCTAATAACAGTCTGATTCTTGTTGCTGGTACTGGTTGTTAATAGGGAACAAATGGGTTGCGGATAATAGAGCTGAATGAGGAATTATTTTCCCATACAAAAAGAGTTTTACAGTGAGTGGGTATTTTTTTTCTTTTACCGAAGAAATGAAATCTGAAGTGGGACTTTTTTTGTACAAATATTGTGTCAGATCAAGAGAAACATTTTGTCATGATTTCAAAATTTAATATATATAAAAGATAAGTTGATACACATTTTAAAAGAAAAATGTTAGTTTGGATTGGAAACAGGTACTTTTTGTGTTCAGAATTCCCCCCAAAGTATTGAAACAGTCTTTGAGTCTTTTTTGACAGTTTTACCTTTAAAGGGTAAATTCGCTAAGTCAGCCCTTTCACAGAAACACATTATTTTAAGGAATTGCTATATTGTAATTTCAAATCTTCGTTCGCGAAGCCTAGCCATGATCTGATTTTGCAATAAATAAAAACTCTCAGGATGTTTCTTTTCAGCTCTAAAACTGGCATGTCTGATGCACCCAAGTGGAGTTACTCTTCTCTTAGAGCAGGAGTTCATGAAATCCTGTACCTTTCTCATTCCATCTCCAGAGTACAGCTGAGGAAAGCCTCTTACTCTGTTTGAACAAACAAATAGCTGACTATTCTCCCCCAACCATCCATGTCTTCCAAGTATCTCTCTTTTCTGATTGCATGTGTGAGTACACTTTTGAGCAGGACTGCCAGCACAAGTGCATTTCAATACAGGGCAGCACTGAAGGTACCAGCACGAGTGGGACCTTTACCTGTAAGGAAAGTGTCAAACTTTTACACTACACTCACTAATTTTTTTCTGAGTAGAGCTAAATCTTAGTTCATCATAGGAGCACTTCATAGATGCTACTGTTACGAAGTTCCCTTTGGCAATTCCTATTCCTAACTCTGTCAAAGCATTGTGATTTCAACGTGGTGGAAGTATTGTGAGCACCAGTATTTCTACACTCACTGCTGAAGGAACTTCCAGCTGTAGAGACTTGTAAAAAAAATGTAAATTAGGTGTAGTTAACCAGGACTGTTTCTGTGGTTTTGTCTTAGACCTCTCAGTTTTACTCAGTCAGCACTTCAGACTCAGTGTAGGAAGTTCCCCCAGAGATGTCCTGGGGAAGATGACTTGGGTGAACCTGGGCTCCGTCCCACTGTTCAGTGGCAGAATGTTGTTACTGAGTTCCTGGGTTACTAGTGATGCTGGGCTTTGCTTCTTGGAGTGTTTATAAAGAAATACGTTTTCAATTTCTAGATCATCTTTGACTTCTCTTTTGCCTTGTTAAAATCCCAGAAATCTTCTGAATTATGAATCTCAAGAGAATTAAAGACAGTAATTCTTTTGCTGCCACACTGGCTCCGCAGTGCCCCTCACTCACACCCTGATGCTTGCACAAGGCTAAGTCATCACATGGAATTACTCATTCAGTGGGACATTTGCACAAAGTAAATTAAGCAAAAGGCCAAACTCTGGCAAAGTGCATTTAACCATATCAAAGATTGATTCCTATTTATAAAAAGGCTCCCATTGGAATGGACTCCTAGGGCCTGCAAGAAAAAGCTCAGCTTGACATATACATCTGTCTAATCTGAATCAAGCTAAATTTTAGTCTAACTAAAGATGGTAATGTAAAATTTTAAATACTTTTTCCCTGCAGTTGGAAAAAATAGCGAGTGTTACACATTGGGGAACAAATAATAATCAACTCAGTTCTTCAAAACATTTTTTGATACAAGGGATTGATTTCAACTGGAAGAGAGTTTAACCAGAAAAATCCCTACCAGCTTTATGAATGACCTCTAGTTCCAGGTTAAATCCCTTATACTTACAGAGCAGATATTCTGTGGTTGGTATTTGCAGTATCTGGTTTCAGTGAATGGGGACAACTCTAACCCAAAAGCCTTGGCCGTGCTCATACGTTATTTTTGGCAACATGACACTGGTATTGTCCGTCACAGGATTCCACAGGACCAGCTGCACTGTGCCACTGCCAATTTGGGTGTTTATTTTTAAAAGACAGAGAATAGGAACATCACAAAGAGTCAAAAAACTGTTTGTGCCGCAGCTTCTAGCACGAATAATCAGACCTGATTAGCAATGGTGATATCGTAAAAAACCTGCAATATTCCCAACCTTTCTTGTTTTCTGCTGAAGCGAGGGAATACGGTGCCAGCCTGCTTCCTAACCTTCCAAGACTTTGAGGAGTCATTGTGGGCAATGTGTTAGTGGTTTTCTCTCTGTCTTCTACTTCCAGCCCTAAAGGCAGAGTTTGAAGAAATGTGCTGGAGCTCAGCACACACAAGCTCGATGTCTGCTGGTCAGAAAATGAGACACAGGGGGGAAAAAAGGAAAATAAACAAGTTCTTCATATGCTTCTTCATAAGAGTGCTTTTGACTGTAATTCCCTTAAGATATGTAAGTATAGGAAAGCTGGTAGGAGACACATGGAAAAGAAAATAACTGGAAGGAAGCTGCTCCAAAACCAGTTTATAGCTGGAGAAAGTGGGTTCTGCATCCCGGCCACCAACAGTGAGCCCTTGGAAATGGCAAAGGCAGTGGCTTCTGGTCACAGCCCAATAGTTGATGAAGATTGATCATTATGTTATCTGTTTATTACCTTGGCCTATATCTCAGACTGTGCAATTTAAACTCGTATCCAGATGTTACAGCTAATTGCTTACTGAATTTTCCAAGTGAAAATACTTTTTTCAGAGCATTTCCATCCCCCCCAGTTGTGAATTTCAGAGTTACTGTAGTGTGCATCACGGTGACAGTGGTGTAATTGGGTACTTTAATTAATCTGTACTCTATTCAATTAAGATGGGGTTATATCTGGTTTATTCACTTCATTCAGTAACCAAGGAGTGGGCATGTAAGCAATTATTGAACAAAAAAAAGAACCCAGTGTCAAACACCTGACACCAACCATAGTCACATGTATGAAAGTGGTGAGACAAGCAAACACCTCAAAACTGACTGTTTGGATTTCTGCACTGTCTGTAGAATATGCTGGGTGTTCACCTAGTTTGATCAGTCTTGTCAAGGAGCTGCCAGGGCTATGGGAGAGACTCAGGATTAGAGGAAGGGATGTGAGAGGGCTGCTGGCAATAACACACTTGTTCACTGCTCGAGAGCCAAGAGCCTGCCACGGGCACCCCTTAAGCTCGGCCACCATCGTCCTCCTCCTTCAGCCACGAGAGAGGAAACCTGTTCTTAGAGTACCTGGGGATTCATTCCTTTCTGTACAATGAAGGCAATGATTCAGTGCCTGAAGACTGGGAAAATGAACAAACTCCACAGGCACAGAATGGAATCTATTAGAAAAGGAGAGGTTCCAGGCACGAGGAAAAGAACAAACAGGCCATGCAGTAACAAAACAGGAGAGGATGGGGGAAGGGCAGGAAAGCAGAGTGAGGCTTTGCTACAAAAGCTACCTGCAGACACATGGACAAAAGAAATGAGAACAAGACAGACAAAAGAAGTCTGGAAAGTCAAACGTGAGGGGGGGAATTCAGAGCAAAATATAATAATAGCTGGGCATTTTCAGATGCTCAAGAGAAAAAGATATGCTCTGCACTAGCTAAAACTGAAAATTAGAGCTATGAAAACAGGATAGATCTGAGTGATTAGAGAATACCTGTATAAAATTGCTCCCCTCCCATCCATAACTGCACTGCCACCAACAAGCATATTTGCCTCTTTGTTCTTGAGTGTATTCCATTTAATTACAAGACCAGCTCATCCAGCATTGCAAATCCATACTCTTGCTCCTGCAAGGCTCACCAACAGAAACTGCAGGTGCTAGTTCTGAAAAAACACAGATATGATGAAGCCTGTGGGATTTTAACAACTTGACCATGCCTGTAAACTAAGTCCTTTCAGACCAGTTCCTTCCTGGATAATAAAACTATTTGACATTCACTGAGCCTCCTGTTGGGCTGCAACTCAAATCCTTGGCCTAGAGGCTCTTGCCTCTACTCTGAAATAATAATGTCATTCCTTTCAATATGTCTTCATCTGATAGTCTTACCAAACTTGGATTATTACTGCAGCCATTTCTCAACACTTGTAACCTTGCAGTGCAGCTTCTGGGATGAGGTTCTCCCCTCAGCAACACATAGAGCTGTGTTATTCTGTATATAATTCTGGTGTAAGGCATTCCTATAAGTCTCTGTCCCTTATGATCTGCAGACTTTGTTTTCTCCTCAGTGATGCACAAGTCATGTGAGTAGTTGTATTGCCCCTTACTGTGATAGCTCTGAGACAATACATATTTTTTATGGCAATTTATGCTAGTCAAGGATCTGTTCTGTCTCTACACCATATCACAAAAACATTCTTGTAACACAGACAACCTACCCGTCTAATCACAATCACAAAAAAGATCTGAGATGAGTGGGATGGCATTTCATCCAGAAGAAAAAAATGTTTCTGTTTAATGGAAGTGACAGTCTACAGTGTAAATGCTTGTCATCAAACATACTGTCTTATGCCTTCCCCTGTCCTACCAAGCAGTTGTAGGAGTTAGTCCCATGCTACATGCTGGGATTCTCCGTGGTGCCACTGCTCTGATGTCTAAGGCTGCATGTTTTCTGTTCACTTCCCACATGATTAACCTCTTGCTCTCTTGCTGTCTCCCACAGTAAGGGTTGTGTGGTCTTTCACATACAGATAACCTCCCTGGATTTCTGAGGCCAAGCTTTCCCCCCAGTATAGAAAAATGCTGGATGCAGGAACACCTTCAGTCCCACTGTGAGACTCCAGAGGTACTAAACTCCAATGACATGCTGGTGTTGAGGGCTGTGCTGGCACTGGGGAGCATAGGAGAGGGGACATATACCCTGCTGTGAGGGGTTATGGATCAGCAGCTCCGTAGTGCTGAGTGGCACCACAATTCCTGGTGCTTCAAGCTGAAGATTGGCAAGAGATAGGATGGCTGACTTTGCTCTGGTAGGAGAGGTAACCTGCAGGGCCATCCAGTGAGCTGTGCAGTCACAGTGCTGCTGTTGCTCAAGCAATGCCCCATGCCTGGTTTGAAATGGCAAAATTCCCAAATCTCCTTCCAGTGCAGTGGAATTCTGTGCTGCTGTCAAATTTAGGCAATGCTATCTACACACACTCAAAACCATATGGTCCCTTCATTCTGAATGCTTTTATGCATCCTCATCCTCAAGATGAGGACAGCACTAATTTTACAATACAAATCCTCCCCCTTCCACCCCTTCAATTTTCCATCTACATCCTTCAGGCACTTACCTATGTGAAAGTCAGAGATTGTATTTCTTTGAATAATGATTGAAATGAAACATAAAAGTAGGAAAATCAGTAGTAATGTGGCCAAAGAGATGTGATGCTCCACTGCCATCTAGTCCAGCCAGAGAAGAACACACAATGTTCCTGTATATGTGCCTTTTTCTTATTGAATGTGCTGCTACCATTTGATGTTTAAATCTATGGGAATTTTATATATATATATAAAAATCTTATGGCTGTGAGCTCTTCTGAACTCTATGTGACAAGTTGCAAATGGGAAAAGAGATAACTTTGTGTATCAGTTAAATTCAAGACTGAAGCTTCTCACTGTCTTCTAGATGAAGTCTCTGATGCTGTGAGGTGCTGAATTCTCTGTGGTCACAGTGATTTGGGAGATGGGGCCTTCTTCTTGTTTCAGGTCTGGGCTCCTTGATTCTGGTTAGACTCCAAGTGTGTAGGAGCAGAGTTCTGTGAAATCACTTGGCTGTTTTACTGCCATCCAAGGAGGGTGGGAGTGGAATATCACTGGCCTTGTGACTAAACTGGCTGGAAGCCTCTCTCTTCTGCTTTTCATTTCCCTTGGGCTCCATGCTGTGCCATCACACTCACACTCCTGCAATTTTTTCTGGGCTCCTGCTTTGCTAAAGAGCCCCAGTCCGAGGTTGGTTTTCCACGTAGACTTTCATTGCGCGACACCGGATCTCCTCACAGGAAGGTTATTTTCGTGTCCTCTGGAGGTTTGCTCTTCCGTCATAATTACTCACAACCTGACAGACTTATAATCCTCTGATAGGATTTGTGACATTGTAATCTTCTCCACAGCAACCCATTGTGGCTTCACAAACAGAGGATTAGAACCTCTAAGAAGGCAATAAGCAGATGAACCCTCGAGATACCAAGACCCTGCTCTCATATCACTTTCCAGGGCCTGAGCTGTGGGAGGGCAGGGAGCAGTGCTGTGTTCTCACTCCTGCCCACATTTCTGGGTTTCTTCATCTTCTTTTGCCTCAAGTAACAGAGTTGAGAAATTAATTAAACCCACCAGTTATACACACGTTGAGCACTGCAAATATCCTTAGCCATGCAAATTAAGAAAAGATAAATTAGGCAAATTTGACTTACACAACAGATTTTTTTTTCTCCCAGAAGAATGTTCTTTACACTTTCCCATAATGTACCAGTTGTTTTACAAATCAAACACTTCTGTACCTTTCCACAGAAATAAAAAGAACCTACTAAGATGTACCAGCCAGCTTAGAGCCGTTGTTTTGACTGCTTTGTCTTTCAATGAAATTACTTGCTTTCCAATAATTAATATACTTTTACATAATGGGAATGTGCCTGCCATTATAATATTTATTCTAAATATTTGTATGTCTTGTTTATTGTTTTCTCTCACTGTAATGGTTTGAATACATTAAAAATTCCTTTGCTTCAGGCATTCCATTAGTTTGTCTATTAGCTATCCCCGTACTATATTCTAACAGTTTAGAAGGAAAAGACCAGACAGTATAAAATTATAGAAGCAAACATGTTACCAACTTCATGCTATTGTTATTTATTGTTATGTCTAAGCAGTAGGTTGGCAGTCCCTTGCCTGTAAGTTGTGGGTAACAAATGGCCTGCAGGATGTTCAAAGGCAAAGGCAATTACAAGGAAGATTTAAGGTAGGGAGAAAGTTAAAATTGGAAAGAAGTTGCTCAGCACTGTTTCCCTTCAGCCAACAAAGGCTAAGGACAATTTCACTAGTGAATCATCCGGTTAATGTGGGGTTTGAGAAATATTTTACCTAAATATATGCCTCACCTGAAGCATATCCCAGTGGCATATTGTGTCCTGATGTACCTGACCCAGCAATGGAGATGAGTGTGCTTTTTACCTTGTGGCATAATCCAGTTTATTCTTTTAGAGTCTCTCTAGAGATGAAAATACATCAGTGTGCCCCAGTGAAGCTGTAATAGCCAGCTCTGGATCTCTTATTTCCCAATCCACATGTGCAAGTCTTGTTAATGTCAATCTGTTAGTTTGTGTTAAGCAATCAAAAGCTCAGGCAAAGAACACAGAAGGTCGATGGAGAATTGGAGTTCTGTTCTCAGAAAACTAGTTTGTTATCTTTTAGAACAGCAGACATCAAAATGCATTGATTGTGAAGTAGGATGCATATTATCCTGTAGCATAGCCTCACTGAAAATACAAAAGATGAGCCCACTTATGCTGTCCTCTTCTCAAGAGGGGTTACCTCTGCTCTTGATAAGTGTTAGTCATGTTCCTAAAAAGCCGTCAGTGAGCGGCTTCCCAGCCTGCCTGCACAGACTGCTCCAGATCCTATGCTATTCCAGTGGTATCCTCACTGTTGGAGAACTTGTCCTGTTGTTGTGGTTTACATTTTCTTTAGGACTGCGAGTGAGGTCCATTATTTCTCTTATCCTCCATGGAGATGGAGAAAGGAGGATGACTACTCCTTGTGCTGCAAGGCTTTTCTGAAGTCTCTGCACTACAGAATGAGGGGTTTAATTCTTCCCATGCAGAATGATCAGAGGTTTCAGAAATGCGGTCTTTCTGAACACATCCTTCCTGGGGTTTGGCATCTCATCTCTTCTCATACGTCTCATATCTTGTAGGATCTCCACTTAATTCTGAACCCTAGCACACCACTTCTTCTCTGGCATCAGCACAGTGTTGTTGATCCATTTCTGCCTTTGATCTCGTAAAGCCCAGAAATCCTTTTATGTCAGACTACTCTTTACAATGATTGTTCTTATACCTAGAACTTGTGTCTCACTTAATAGGGATGCACCTTGTGTTTTTTTTAAATTTCCAGCTTTTTAGGATCTTTTGAATTCTAATTCGGTCCTTCTAAATCTTTGAAACACTGTCCAGCTTGGTGTCGTTTCTAAATTTAATATGTCCAGTGTCCCATTGTCCTCCTCATTAATGAAAATATTGCACTATGGTGGTGACAGAATAAATCACTTCAGAAATCTTTTCACTGTATCCTTCCGTTTAAAAATAAAATAGGAATCATTTGGGATTATTCTCTGAATGCAGTTTTTAGACCATTTTGCATCAACCTTTTATAAACAGCTTCTGAAATCCTATTAAAAAATCAAGATTTTTTGTATCTACAGCATTCCCCAATACAAAGGACCTGTTACACTGACATGAAAGGGAATTGCTCAGGTTTAGCTCCATTTGTTCCTAACAAATCTGCATGAGTGGTTATTCATGACCACTTGATTTCTATTCCTTTCTCCCTTCCTTTCCCCTGCCCCTTAATTAATGAATTAAATTAATACTAAATGATTTTGTGTCTCTTTTAAGGCTTGACAGCACAGCTTTGAGAGTTTTACAGAATTCCATCCATTGGGTGAGTTCTCAAAGATAATGGCACTTAGAGGACTTGAGCCCTTTCCCCAGGTGTACAGGATGAATCCTTCTGGGCCATCAAATAGAAACATGTTCTAATTTTTCCAGGTGCTCTTCAAACCTGCCCTTCTTGTCCTCAGGTGTGACCCCTCCTCCCTACTCTGATGGTGGTTTTTGTTAGTTTCTTGAAACTCTTGCCTTTTTTTTAAAGTGAATACTGAAGTCCTGTCTTCCAAAAAGGACAAGTTGATTCTTTGAATCTTCAGATTCCAATATCTTCTAATAACTATAAATAAATAATAAGTAGTATTTTGGAGCCCTATATATGGTTCTCCTTAACCTTATCTAAACCTTATCTAAGTGGGCATTTATATGAGCCACGGTAATTTGGATTGGCCCTTTATGAAAAATAATAGTTTAACACTTCACTGCTTAGTTGTGATGTGTTACACATTGTTATTCCAATAATTTCTCGATTCAAATTATTTCCTATTTACATAATGTTGTTTTATTCAAATATATGCACAAGAGTTTCAGGGGAAAATAATTAGGCGAGACAGCGCCAGGCAAACAACTCCTTTTGAGAGAGAAAACACCATCTTTGGGGGGGGATGGTGTGCTCTTTACTTCTCCCTTCTATTTAGCCCGTCTCATTTGCTCCAGGCCACTGAAGTGAATCTTCAAATATAATAATGCAAGCAAAGCAGAGCGAGGATATCCCAGAAGAGCAAATATGGAGCTGCTCAGCATCCCTCTGGCTTTCCCTGAGGTGAATCCCTTTGAGCTCCCACCTGCCAGGGGATGGGCTGACCAGAAGTTACACAGCCTGTTTACAGAGCTGGGCATTCTCACCAGGAGGAAAACATAATTAACCCCCTGGGGCTGAGCAGAGGCAGCACTGTGGGGTCCAAGGCTCTCTGCTCTCCTCGCTCCACGCACTTTTAACCATTCAGGGCAGGTGTTTGGGTTCGAGCTCCTCCTGTGAGCTCCACACCGGCCACAAACCAGTCCCTTGCCTGTGACTTGCTCATGACTCACAAGTGTCTCCTGCTGTAGCCACTGATGGCATTGCAGCAAGAGTTGAAATAACTGTTTCACTTTTAGGCACTAGAGACAAAAAGAAATAGAAAAAGGAAAAAATATATTTTAAGATACACTTTGCTTGCACTTAAAATTGTGAATTTCAGAACCTATCCTGGGAAGAACATGTGTCCATTTTTTCCCCTGGATTATCACCCATGTATTTACTAGGGGAAGGGTCTAATATGATTTTTTTGTTGTTGATTTCAAAATGCTTTTTTTAAAGGAAATTAATATCATATTACCAGATACCATTTAATTCTAGTATTCTACATAAACTTAGAGATCATTTAAAAGTATAATAAGTGAATTTAGGCTTCCATTATTTGATCTTCTCTATTGCTGATATACATATCAACCCACTGAAGGAAGTGCCAAATAGAGATGAGAGTGGAGGAATGGGAGGACAGAAAAAAAATCTTTCCATAATTAGGACACAGGCAATCCTATATCAACAGGAACTTTATTTTCCTTTTTAACATTTCAGCAATGTCCCCATTTTATTTTGAACCTTTGGACTTAAAAGACAACTGTGATAGCTGTTATTTTAGGAACCTCTTCTGTGTAATTTCTGTGATCAATAAGGTCCCTGCACATACATTGACGTGCAGCAGAAAGATGACCCAGTTCTATTTTTGCATTTTAACGGCCTTTTGTAGAGTGGCACGTCTACTGTTAAAGAAAAATGATGAACATATGTTTCAATAAATGAGAAAATCTTACTGCTTTGAAGAAGCAAATTTCAATGGCTTTTAAAAGGCTTCAGCCACCTGAACAGGAGGTTGAAACTATCCATTCGATTATAATCTTTTGACCAAAATGTAATGTTCTTCTAAATACTGGAAGCAGTTATCAAAATAACTGCAGTAGGCTTGGCACAGGTCACGTTCCTGTGGGAGTAAGGCTTAATGGGCTACATTATCATAGGCAAGTTGCTTGGTCAAGAACACTTTTCAGGATATGCTGCTGGAAAGAGCCTTCCCCTGCCCAGTGGTGGAAAGGAGCAGGGATTAGTCCTGGAATGCTGAGCACGTGAGCTTGTGTGAAGTGCTGTGCTCTGAGCTCTGCAGGTCCTGCACTTTTATTGGATCTGTACATCAACACTGTTGCTGTCAGTGCTGCAAGCATTGCAGCTGGGACTGCTTTGTCCTATAATGTCCCACGGGTGTGTGTTCCTGGCTTATGCTCCACCCTCTCCTGTCCTGCCAGGCCAGGGATAAGCCTGAGACCTGCAGTTCTCACTGCCACAGAACTGTCCTCTTGGCAGGTTTCTCTCACAGCCTTTTTTTACTGCTCATTTCTGTTCTACATCATCCTCAGTCAGACCCTTTTCTGTGTCTTCCTCCTCCCTATAATCTGTGCAGGGAATGGCTGCTTGGCTGGGGGGTGTCTTCAGCCATGTCTTCTCTTAAGTTTACAGCTGTCCATGCTACATCTCCCTGGAAAACATCTGCGCTGCAGGTGTCTGTACTATCTCAGAGAGGCAGGAATAGGATATGTACCCATGGAAGTATCTCCACCCCAACATTTTGCCTCCAACTGAGTGTCAATTTGCTGCAAAGAAAGTGACCTCCATAAACTACTGGTTGGACAGTTTCTTTTCTTTAGAATGAAAAAATATTCTTCTGTTAAGTCTCATAGGTAGTAGGTTATTCGTTTTATGGCCTCTATTTGCTCACTGTTCTATTTATTCCTCTCTCTTACTCATTACAAACTGGTGCCTTGTAGAATTTATAAGCTGAAGCAAAAGCATAAAAATGTAGATCTGATATTTTGAAACCTCTCTTATTTACTGTGATGTTTTGACCGGTGCCCAGGCTCAGCCTTTACTTTGCTCTTGGTGAAACTGAGACTTTGCAAGAGTGGCAGAGTCAGAGGAATTTAGAACGTTTCCGAAACTCTGTCTGGATGTATTTTATGAACATCTACTTTAATGGAGTTAGGCCAATATTTAGGAACTGAATTATCTGTGGTGATACCTCAGCACTGCTTAATTTACAAATGCCCTGCTGATGAATGAGAATCGCAGCACCTTTTCCATCCTCAGCAGAGGGCAGGTGTCAGTGTTTATTTGTGTTCCTCGTGGCCAGTGTGCCCTAAACTCAGGCAGGAGCCTGGACCTCCCTGAGCACATCTGCCCCCGTTCACCTCTTTTGACCTTCCTGATGAGACCAACGTAGTTTTGCTTTCAGAGCTGTGTTTTATAATGCCAGGGGAAGTGACTGAGATCAACAAACCTTTTGCACAAAAGCCACTGAATAAAAATGAGTTGTTAAATTAATTCTCAGTCCCTTGGAAACGAACATGGGTTGTTTTTGCACCGAAGCCTTGGAGGTGGGGTGGTTGTTATTCCACGAGAGTTCCCTGAGCTCTGGTCCTGCCTTTCATTAAACCATAGGAACTTTGTTTTGAGTCTGGTATATAACCACTCTCAGTGGTCTCTGTATTCCTGCAGTATTATCCTTCCTAAATGAGACATTGTACTAATGACTGACAGCTCTGTCTTGGGGATTTTTCTTTGTTTATTTAGTTACAATCCAGACACAAAGCTATTATCTTGCAGTCCTTTACCTTTCAGTGGGTTGAGTGGGTTTCCAGAATGTGAAAAACCTTTCAAAGCTGGACCTTTTTCCTCCTGATAAATTGATATTCAAACAGAAACACAGGGTGTTGGGTTTCAATAATTTGTTGCAATGCCACTACATCAAATTTAAGTTCCTTTAAGAACCCTGATTAGCTGATACAAAATGATGAATGGGGGACTGGGACAGTTTATGTAGCAATGATGCTAATTAACAGTGCTGTTGAACCCAAGTGCATCTTGGCACGAGAACAAGACCCAGGACAGATTTTGAATGTCTGCCCAATGCTACCTGCCTACAGTAAAATGTGTCAGAAGGCAAGCTGGATGGGGGACACAGTTTATATCCCTTTATAACACATCCCTTTTTTGTCATGTCTGTCTCCTAATTAGCCAAACTGTTGTCACCTACTGGTCTTTCACAGTGCAGTTCTTCGTCTCAAAACCAAAGTACAAGCCCAAAAGGAAAAGTAAATCTGATGCTTCTATTCTCAGACATTTCTACTTATAACCCATTACTCTGCATACATTATTTTTAATGAATTGCAGAATGCCTCTTTAGCTTTCTCAGAATGTCTTCCAAGAACAAGGCTTTGTGGACTCCTGCCAGGCACACACACACACGTATGATTTGTTTGCTGTCCTTTTCTTTCATTGTTGGTAGCAAATCTGTTCTGGCAGCAGCTTTCCTGCACTTCCTTCAGTGGCGTCCTGCTCTAAAACTCACAGAAGTCAAGGTCTCAACCTTTGCTGCCTTGGTGTCAAACACAGGCAGGTGCTCAGGGCCTCTGTTTTCTGTGAGCTCTCTTTTATGACAGCTTAAATTAGCAGCCCGTGAAAACTGAAATTGTGGGCACAACATTATCGACAGGAGCTGGGTGTGGGGTCAGGTTTGCATCCCTGGGACTGTTACATGCCTGAAAGGCTTTTGGTTTTGTTCTCAGCAAGAACCTTCCTGCTCAGCTGACTGAAGCAATGAACTCTTTCAGTGTTACACAGATTATTTTGAAAACTTCCCCGTGCAGTTTTATTTTTATTTATTTATTCCTGATGTGTTAAGAATTTGCCAGGCAGAAAAAGGCACAGTCTCTGCCCCAAGGGGAGCCTGCTGGAAGCTCTGATATTTGCATGTCTGTGAACTTCCTCTGTGACCAAAGGCTGTGTCCTTGTATTAATTCTGTCAGAACTATTGCTTCTCACAGCATGTTACTGTAAATAATCTCTGTTTGCAATAATGGATCATTACTCAAACTTCCCACAGAAACTCAATATGCTATAACTGGTTTTCCCTTTGTCTTTATTATAATTTACCTCCAACATTAATCAATGCTACCTCAGGAAAATTCCCTCTGTATTATATATTTACAGCCAGAAAAACTGGGGTTGATGGTTCCTTTTCAGTGTAACTAAAGATAAATCATATGGCAATCATTTAGCCTTCCCTTCTGTATTTAATTATGGATTTTTAGACCATGTTAAAATCTTTTATGAAGCATTTCTGTGACCTATTAAACAACTGTGATGTTTCACCCAAGGGTGATCCTTGCTGATGTGATCCTTTTGCTCGATTGGTAGAGGAACCTGCTTTCCTTTCTCTCTCTTTCCAAGGAGAGAACAAGTAGATGTTTAGTTAAACTGCAGTAGTGGACTCAGAGCCCAATCCCTCAGCTCCTGCTGACACCTCGATGACCTTGTGTGCTCATGGTGAAGGCACCTAAAGACTTGCAATGTTTGCAGTACATCTAGTATATGTTTTGGAAACACTTCATATACTTCTGCCAGTGGCTTTTTGCATTTTGAGCTGCAGAATTGTCAGAATACAACAATTTTTTTTTCATTTTAGCTGGTCTGCACAGACTTTATGGCAGCTAGAGTTTGCTCATTGCACTGCCTGGCAGAATGGATTCATGTACAGCTGCAAAACTAAGTATTATTATGAGGGAGCCTATTAGGAACATTTTAGTTTTCAATGGGAAGAAATGGTTGAAATGTATAGGATAATATCCTACAGCCTTGTTCTATCGAATAGTCAGAAACAAAAATCAAGTTAAACAAAACTTTATAGGCAAGGAAGTAGCAATAATGTCTGCAAGAAAGAGGGGTCTGCCAGCCTAACACAGCACATCCAGGGGAGAGCCTTTTCACATCCAGCACAGCACACACACAATGTAATTTTGTAGCCAGACACTCAGATGTCTATATTGGAATTTGTGACCTTAATGCACAGAAAGCATATGGACAAGTAACTCCTGTTTGATTTTAGCAGCAAGATCTTTTTGATTAAATTCCGTATCTGGCAGAATCACTTATATCCACAGAGAACCACTAATGTTTTGTTATATCCTCTAGTGCTTAGGGGAATTCACATCAAAAAGCCCCCAAATAAATGAAAAAAACCCCTTTGAAATAGAGTTTGCCTTTCATTAAATAGCCATTGTCCTTGCAGTTTACAGTGAGCAACTGAGTAGAGAGCATTATATACACAGAAACTGGACAAGGCATCAGAACAGCTTTGCTTCTGAATGCTCCATCTGATTTATGTTGGGGTTAATAAATGCTCATTAATCCTAATCTATTTCAGAAAATTGTAGGAAAAGAGAGATTTTTTACTTGTACCCTGTAGATATTTCCTTGCATGTTATGGATATTAGTGACGCAATAGCCACATGGCACATGGCAATAAAAATTATGTCCATCTTCTCTCCATATTTTTGTTAGGTTTTATTTAAATGTTTGCAACTCAGGTGTGTTTCCAAACTGTAGCAAAATTCAGTGGGTTTCCTGCCATCAGCATAAGATGGAAAAAGCTGTACAGCTCTGAGACTATTGTCCCACGGATAAATACCATAAGATGCCTCCTTGTGTGTCAGCAGTTATTGCCTTTATTGAAATAGATTGCACGATCTTTCACTCTTCAGATTGGAGACAGACCCAGAAGGCAGATAAATATGTGCTTAACTGCCAATTATGAATCTGTTTGGCCTTGGCAGGACGAAAAAATGTAATAGGACTTTTCTGTCCCTTCTCTTTGAAATTCAATAAGAAAAGAAGAAAGATTTTTCCATTATGTTTGATTTTATTTTTTTTTTCTCATGGGTGGATGAGCACCCTTTGCTTAGCTATTTCTTTTCACAAAATAATAGAGGCTCAAAGGGCATTTCTGTAATTTATTATACATGCATCAGTCCACTTGACTAGAGATTGGTGAAAGAAGCTGACCTTTATTACAATAGAGGGAATATAAGTGAGGAACAATTTTGATGTTGTAGGCACTGTGTCTTGTAGATGTATTTGAGTATGTGTTTGTTTTAGAGTGATAACTATTTTCACTTCCTGGCATGGTTTCCTGAGACAATAATCCTTGTTCATACCGATACTTGGAGTTCCTACTGTGCATTTAAAACAAAGGCTTGAGAGATTTTATTTATCTGAAGACAGGAGCTCTTCAGTGTGCCCCGAGAGGGGCAACAATGCTGGCCAAAGGGCTGGGAGGCTTGTCCTGTGAGAAAAGGATGAGGACTTTGGGCTTGTCCAGTTTGGAGGACAGAAGGCTGAGGGGTGACCTCACTGCTCTCTACCACTTCCCGAGGAGAGGGCACGGAGAGGGAGGAGCTGATCCCTTCTTGGTATGCAGTGACAGGATGTGTGGGAGCAGTTCAAAGCTGCACCAGGGAAGGTTTAGACAGGACATAAGGAAGTGTTTCCTTCCCAAGAGGGTGTTCAAACACTGGGACAAGCTTCCTTGAGGGGTGGGCAATGCCCCAAGCCTGCCAGTGTTTAAGATGGACAATGGCTTTAACAAACTTTAACTTAATCAGCCCTGACTTGGTCAGGCAGCTGGACTGGGTGCTCACTGCACTCCCCTTCCAACTGGAACAGCCTATTCTTTTGAACCAAAAGTTAAGAAAGAGGCAATGAATTAAACAACTGTTTTTCAGAAGTATTTGTTTGTAAGTAAATGACACATTCTGTGCTTCAGGATATTAAAACATGAGGCTTTTGTGGGGAGTAGAGGTGAAAACAGGTGCTGTGGTTTGTAATCAGTGAGCTACTCTGCCAGCAGCGAGGTTGCTGGCTTTGTGTTCATTTTATACCAGTTTGCTCGGGGAGCCACATTGCTCAGCCTCTGATGTCATTTGGTGTTCACAGTAACACCAACAGTAGGAAAAAGGAGGGGGGAAAGCATTACTTTGCGTTTTAAGTCTGAACCTGTAAAATCTCAGCTCTGTACAGGTGAGTTAGAAGAGCCTCTGCATACAGATAGCAGGACAGCTGAGTGTGCCAGAGCCCAGCACTGCAGCCAAACCAGCCTGTTCCCAGCTCACATTATCATCTTGGCCTGTAGACACTCATGTGAAGTCCTACACCAACTGAGGGCAAGAAGTGTCAAGAGCAGGCTTTCACCTGTGATATTTTATTTTCCATATGGGACCTATTTGATAAAAGCACTTGAGCACAATGTATTAAACATCTAAAGCCATCCTGCACAATGGCACTCTGCAGGCAGCTGAGTTCTTTCCTGGCTAAAGACCACATATCCTCAGTCTAACCCCTGAGGGTGGATCATTTTCACTGCATGCGCTGGGGTTTGGAGAAAACCCCAGGGTTCAGCAAAATGGTTTACAGGAACTGCTGTTTTCAGGATTCAGCCCTTTGCAGTTCAACCTTCAACCACGCAAACTGATTATGCAGGGAAATAGCCAAAAATTGCATGAGGCACTGGAAAACACACTCTTAAACTTTAATATATCCTCCTCCAAATAGCTTTAGTTGATACTTACTTTTAGGTAGAATTCAATTAAGCAATATCAGAGCCAATATCAACAGCAGAAAATTATATGGTTGTACATAGCCATAAGAAACAGTACCTGTTAATAATCTAAATCATTAGATCACTTTTGTATGTTTGTGGTGTGATTGTTTCAAAAAACAGAATGGAGAGAGATATGCTAAACCTCTAAAGTTTGGGCAATTTTTGTGGGTTAGCAGCAGATACATGTGAACCAGGACAACCACCCACTCCTACATTTGTAGCTGTGCAATACTAACAGGGCATAAATGTGTTGATATATTGCAGCCAGTGATTGTATATGTATCTGCTTCACAGAAAATCTCTATTTTTACAGAAAGAATTTTAAAAAAACCCACATAGAAATAATTAAAAGTACATAACCTGGAAAGATTAAGGTTAAACAAGTGGTTGTTTGGGAAGGTCAGCCACCCTCTCAAGAACAAGCCAGTTGAATCCTTGATTCAGGGTGTGATTTTTGTTTTTGTTTTTTTGAAAGCACCTAATCTAGAGGTGTTAATAAAATGGAATAATTCTGAGCAAATACAAAGAACCATAATTTATGATTTGTTAAAGTATGAGTTCACTTTTATTCCCTAAACCACCTGAAGCTAAAGGAGTCTGTGGAAGGACCTGAAGCCCTGCAGTAAAACTTAAGTCTCATGGCTTAACTCTAATGAGTCTCGAATGAATAGTTCTGATTTCAAAACAAAGTACAACTATAGCAGCCTCTTGAATGTTGACTAAATACAAGAACCATAATCCTCATGTAAGGAAAGTATTGAGTCTTTAATTCTAGCTATGTAAAATTATATCAAATCCAGTTGTGAGTTCATGTTTTCCTGTAGAAGTATCAGTGAGAGGAAAAATAAGCAGAAATAAATGTCTGTGGGCAATTCAGTTATAATTGCTGCTGGCATTAATGACATTTATTATTCATGTGTTTTTTCCCCACTCCTAAATAGCATAAAACATTAGTATTTTTTTTTGTTCTTCAAGAAGTATAAAATGAGGACTAAAAATTTACATATTTTAAATGCATGTAAATATGTTTTGCTCTTGTCCCAAGTCTTCAGAAACAGACTGTTTCACAAGAGTCTCAAAGAATACTGTTGTTTATCTCTTGGTTGTTCTTAGTGTGAAATCCATTGGGTGTTAATCCTGAACACATTAAAGCATCAGGCCTGTGTCCAACAATGTGGTGCTCTCAGAAGGGTGGATTTGCAAAGGAATCTGATGGAGACAGGCATCCAGCTTTCGTGGAATCTGGGATTTGGAGCCTCAGCTACAGCTGGTCGGAAATGCTTTGACTGGAGAGCGCTGATTTGTGAAGATCAAAGCGTTACCCAGGGGCACTTTGGTTTTAACCAAAGGCCAATGAGAAAAGCACATTTGGAAAGTTTGCTCAGGCTCTGCCAGTTTATCTGCCAGGCCCCTCCGTTCCTGCCCAGCAAACTGGGGGGAAATGAGAGCTCCGAGCCGCTCCCCAGCTCCCTCATCTGCTGCCACACATCTGATGAGCTGCTGGGGACACGGCTCCAGCCCTTGGCTGTCGGGAAGCCTTCCCGGTGTGCCAAGGTGGCCCTGGGGTTTTGGCTTTCCAGTCTGCAGCTCCTCAGCCTTGGCTGCCCAGCTGTGTCCTGTCCATGAGGTGCAGGACAGTCAGAGCCTCACTGCTGGACTGGCCCTTCGCAGAGAGTGCCAAAATCCTTCATTTCCATCCAAATCAGAAGGAAAGCAAAGCCTGAAATTTCAAAACCCTTCCAAGCACAAAGCATAATCTGCTCACATTACTTTGTTGCTCTTAGTTGTAAGTATAGTAGTTTTTTGGGGTTTTTTTCTGGTAGTAGCAACAACAAAGGGATGGATATTTGTTTGTTACTGAGCAATAATGTATGTTCAGAATTTCTCTGTCTTGCAGCTACTATCTCCAAAACAAACCCAAAGTGTAGAACATATTCTCCTGGAAAATTCCTAAGCAGAAAAAAAAAGAAAATTCGTATAAACAAAGTTGCAAAATCTCTTGAAAATCTAGTTACAGTGGAAAAGCATCCTTCAGCAACCGACGTTTTAATAGGAAATAACTCAGCATTCTGCTGACCTTTACAAGTTTAGCCTTTATATGGGAATGAACTGTTTGAAAAATGTCTCTAATTCAGTTGTCACAAAGAGACACCAGACTGGTGGTTGATCTGTTTCATGAGCAGAGGCTTCATTTTGACTTTTTACAACACCAAGCTTGGTCTGATACTGTCCTTCATAGTTCTCAGCTGCCTGGTCACATCTATTTCCTTACAAACAAAAGGCTGCTTGAAAAAACAAACCTATGGATATGACTAAGATAATGAGGATGCTAATGAAAAAGTCATCTTGGCAATTATTGTTGCTTTCATGAGCAAACCCAGGCCCTGCTCATTTCCCGGAATCCCACTGTGCCAAGCTGGTCGATGAAGGAGGAACAGACTCATGTGCACACATACAAACACATATCCACGGGTGAGAAGAGCACCTTTGATCTATATGCTTATAAGCAGCAGCAGTGTCGACTGCTGCTTGCTGCAGTCAAGGGTATGAGACATAATAAGAAAACATTTATTACCTATAGAGCTCAATAACAGGAGCAATCCAGACTCCAGCTGTAGCTGGTCATTATGTAACGCCACTTGCTCACCAATTTGGACTCCTTTCCAATCAAATTGAGCTCCTAATTCATAGCAACTAGCAGGACAAAATATGTTAAATTGTGACAGAGGAAGGAAACATGAGGAGTGACAGACTGTCTGATGCTGTAAACCCTCAGACCAGCCAGGCCTCTTCCAAGCAGAGAATGACAAAGATAAATATGAAAGAAACTAAATATTTCAAATCAAATTTTACCACTTGAAAACATGTGAAAGGGCATGTGAGGACCCTGTTGTTGTTATTAGAAACAAATAATGATGATAATCATAAAGAAAAAATACCATGAGGAGTATTCTAAACTAGAGAGTGATTTTCTGAATCTCGTCTTCTAGTTCTACTTATTGTCAGTTCTCTTCCAAAGAACGCTTAGGTAGGTGAGAAAGTACTTTGTCTTTATAAAAACCTGTTTCTATATTTCATTAAAGGCAAGGCATAACTGGATCATTAAACTTTATTACTTTTCTGGAGCTAATGTAGCGCTGCTGCTGTGGTGGCCACACTGCAGAGGCAGCAGAGGTTGTTTACAGCTGGACTTGCACGTCCTGCAGGGAGTTGCTCTAAAACAATGTGCTGTTCTGGAACACAGTGTCACACTGGGGATGGCTCACAGGGAGACAGGCAGGAGTGGCACTGAACTCCCAAATGCTGTGCTTTGCCAGTAGCTCAGTTAAAGTTCCTCTCTGTTCTCCTGTTCCTTAGGGAGAAAATGCACCAATTATGCACCAGTGCTGAGGTTCTCTCCTGTAGATGGAGCAAACGCAGAGCGCCCGTGGCGAGGGGGTTTTAGTTGCACGTTGTATAAATGTTGTCAGTATATTTTGACTGGCATCCCCTGAACCAGAGCAGCTTTTCTGCCCCAGGCCGACAGGAGTCCTTTGCAGACACAGTGAACAGTGTGATTGTGTTTAGACGGATGGTTGGATGTGAACTCAGTCCTCCTGGCACAGAGCAGCCCATGGGAAAGCCCAGGAGGGCTGGGATGAACCAGCAGATGGATGTGTTGTATTCTGGCAGGACTCTGCTCCCTGGAGCCAGAGGTCTGGGGAGCAGAGCAGGGCATTGCCAGGTTCCTCCCAGCCCTGGGCTCTGGGGCTCCAGAGCCACCTGGATCCTTGTGTCCCACCACGAGCCCAGCAGTGGCAGAGGGGCCTGTTCAAGGTTGGGAATCGCTCGTGGCTCACCCAGTGCATTGGGAGGGTGATTCAGTGTGCTGGAGCCAATCGGTTCAGTGATGCACAGACTGGGTGGCTGAGTGGGAAGGGAGCCAGCTGGGCTCTTTCTTCAGCTGGCGTACACAGGAAAATGAGTGTGAGAGTTATTTTGGTGGGGTCAGAGACACAGTAACAAGTATTGTGCCTGTTGCAGTGATGTGGAATTACATCTTGCCCAGTTCCCTTCCTGCACTTCTGTTTGAAAGGGATAACAGGGGAAGGCTGGCAGAGCAGAGAGCCGTGCAGCTCCACTGCAGGCAGCACAGGGCTGGTGCAAGGGAGCTCAGGAGGCTTTGGGGACGCCCCACAGGAAACGCTGCCCAGCCCGTGTGGGGTTCACTGGTCCCACACCGAGTGCTCTGTCCCTGCCTGGCTGTCCAGCTCCAGTGGCTGCCGTGGGGAAAGAGGAAATGCAGCTTCTCTGTGCCTGCTGGGGCACTGGGAATGCCTGTATAGAGCTCCCACGTCTCTCAGAGGTCATATTTTTGTCCTTACAAATAGCTGATAGGAGGCAGGGAAGAATTGCATTTATTTCCTCCTCTTGCTGTATATTTGAAGAAACATTGTATAAGGGCTGATGAAAAATACCTTTCCCCCCCCCCCCCCCTTAGTGGCAGGTTTTTACACCCCGAATTGCAGATATTCAGCTCTTCATGAAACAACCCTTCTCAAACAAAGTATAAAAATGTTTCTGGGCATAAACCAAAGCTTCTCTAATTAATACCGCAGAGAAATCTTTTTATTTAATGGTTTCTTAATGTGAGTGTACTAATATTACGGTGAAATATGTTGAATTCCTTGCTACTTTGACTTGACTGATGACAAGAAAGGAAACATATTGTCACCTACCATAATCATCCCACCTAAAATGTAATTCTTTTTCCATATTTACATAATGTGCTGGTACTCTGCACACTCCCTAATGGTGCCAATGTTTATAACCAGTTGTTTAACAAGTTTATCATAATCATGCTTTCATCCCAGAGATTCATCTTTATACCCAGACCCTTCAAAAATTTAGTGGTAAATTTAGGTATGACTACACCAAAGAAATTGTGGTATTTCTTCTAAGTACGGTCTGATTGACAGGCAGTTTTAGACTTAAATTAATAGGTCTTTCCATTTAAACAAAACCAGAGAACAGTTCTGTCTCTTTTTTTTTTCATGTCCCTTTCTGATACAAGTTGAAATAGTGTAGCTTGCAGTCCGAGGCCTCTGCTAAATTCAGCCTTAGGAGTTTGATTGATTTGTTAGTAACTATGCATAGAAAGCAAGAAGATGAATTACAGTCGGAAAAACACCTCGAGCTGCCAGCCCCGAGCTGGAGAGGACTCACCAGGGCAGCTGAGAACAGTCTTCCAAATGTTTTAGTAAAGGGAGCGGGAGAAAAAGATCAGTAGCTGATTAATCATGTTGCTAGTGTGTGCAGGGACACAGGCTAATAGAGAACCAAATGTTAGGAAAATATGTTTCGAGGGAAGGCCAACAGAGAAATCAGAGGAGTGCACCCACTGACAGTGCTGTGCAGAGAGTTAGAAGGGAATAGGAAGGAAAGAGAAGCAGATGAAAGGACAACTCATGAAGGATCGAATGAAAGCCACACAAATAATATTTTTCAAAGGTCATAGCAATAAAGGAAGAATAAAATGAGCAAGAAAATGAAAAAAAAAAAAAAGCTCCCTGACACTGTGTAGCTATCGTAGGTGTTGGGGAGTTGCTTGCAAATGACAAAATGGCAGAGTCATCCGTGTCCTCAAATCATCATGTGTAAATTGAATAAACACTGGAAATCTGCTCTGACAATGGAGTTTCTATCTTTAACATTGGAATTTCCTAAGCCATTACTTGTCAGCTAACTTCTCGAGGCCTTTCCTTCAGGCTGGTTTCCCCTGTTGCAGAAATAGGAACTGGGAATTTGGAAGGCAACAAAATACCACCAAATGCAGGCAGAAATGGCATCCAGATGCAGGGAAGAGACCCTTCAGCACATTACATATAGGAAAAATAGCCTGCCTACACTGTCCAGCATCCCTGTGCAGTTGAGATCATTCAGTGCAATAGCTGAATAAAACACTAATGCTGCTTCTGTCATAGTTTCGTCTGAAAGACTTAATGAACTTCATGGTCCTATTGAAGAACAGGAGGGACTTTTTTGTTGTCAGGATGATTTATGAGTAATTGTAGCTATTAACATTTTTTAAATGTACAGTAATTCCTTCAATACACCTTGTGAATTAACCTCAATAAATATGTGGTAGGAATCAGCTTACCCTAGTAATGGATATTTAATAGCACACAATAACTCTAATTTACCAACATAACTTCTCAGCATAGTTTAACTCCTAATCAGCTCTAGGGACAGAGCTAACCCTACAGACAGCTATTTGTTTTCAAAAAGTGTACTGTGAGAAAACAGGCATGGCTTTGGCTGTTTTTGCAGATTTCTGTATGAGAACAACTAGCAAATGGCAGACAGAAGAGGATAAATATATTTTCACTTTAATCTACTGCATTTATCATCTCCAAATTCACAAGTACAACTTTGAATTTTTTTCCCCCTTTCATGCAATTTAAAAACATATCATTACTTAATTTTACTGTATGGGCAGATTTGGACTAATGTGAATTAGAGGAGACAAATTTCCCAGCAATTCTGTTTCTCTAACAGAGTTACAGTGCTCTAGACCAACTTTTAGTGGGGAACTGGCATGAGGCTGACATGTGATGATGGACCAAAGTCTTCAAGGAAGCTGTAATTTCAGAGACAGAGATTCCTTCAGGTATCTTGGCCTCATCCCCCAAATACCTTCAAATGTGATGACACTTGAGCTTCACTGCCCAAAATCTCTCTTGATGATTCTGGAAAACTTATCCAGGGTAACCTCCAAAGCCAATTGGAGGTCTCCAGGAGAGAGGATTCAGAATTAGGAAGTGCTTGGGGTAGTGCAAGTACTGAAGAAATTGTTCTACCCATCTAGAGTTACCCACGAAGCTTAGATTCAGAAGTTTCTTTCTAAGAACACTTTTTTCAACTTATTTAACTTGTTTAAATAGTCTATTGCAAAACCTTTGTTCCTGGTGACATTTTAGTTCTTACTAAAGAAACAGACATCATGTAATTACATCACTGCTATTAATTATTAGACCTCTCACTTTTCCTGTGATTGTAACCATTTTTGGCATGCTGTTTTAGCAACAGTGACACATCAGAGTAGAAGATGCTTTGAATGAAGGGTTTAGCAGCCAAATTCAGCTTTCAGGTGCTATTGTCTTTTTCTAGCATTGCAAGGCCAAAATGTTTCAACTATATTTACTATGAAACCCCCCTTAACCAATAAGCAAAGTAATAATTTTTGCCAGATTGCTTAATAACATTACTTTATTTTTGGTTGATTCTATGTCTAGCTCCTTTAGTTATCTTTTAGGTGATTGTGCATCTTCCACCTTAGTACTCCTATATTTCAAAGCTGCATTTCCATTGTGGTGATTTCACTTGTAATCTTCCTCTCTTTCTCTGTCCCTCGCTCTCCCCTCCCTTCCCTTTTTTTCTGTGATTATTTTTCTGGCCATCCTTTGCCAGCTGTGCACAACATTTCAATTTCTGAACTGTCCATTCCATTTAAAAATATGTAAACGGCAGCCCATTCACTTTTGCCTCTTCTCTGCCCCATTTCAGCAAGATTCTCTTTTTGTTGCAATTACTGAGGGGTCTAAAATAAAGTTTTCAGCCTCACACCATTATAATCATTCCCTGCCTACACTGCTTGTTACTTTGGTATAGCTCTCTGTGATTCAAGTTTTTCCCAGAAAGCATGAAGGAAAGCCTTCCTTCTGCCAGCTCATTTCAAGGTTCAGGGGAACTGCCTCACCTTAGAGAACATGGGGATGCATTCCAACAGGATGAGGTCCATTTTCCAAATGGTAATTAGGAATTACACTTCTTGTTAGCAAATAATTGACATTCATTGGCACAACTCATTTGCTCCTTGAAAATGTTCCCCTGTAACACCTCTATTTTGTTGAAGTTAAAAGGACAAACGATGTAAGAGAGCATCTTACTTTTCAGTGAGAGCATGTGTTATGTGCCTGGAAGTGTTACCCAGCTTTAATCCTTGGGTAAATGCTCTGCCTGCCCCATCTGTGCCACCACTGGGCATGGAGTTGTGGATTCCTTCTCTTAGGTCAGGAAGGCATAATGGGGAAAAGTGTAGCTCTTCTGCCCTATACTCCCTGTACACAAAAGGGTTTGTCCATTTTTGTTGCACTGCCTGGCCCACAGCAGAAAATTAGGAAAAGTTTGAGGCTTGGAAAACATAGGGAGTTTGCTACTGCAAAACTTGAAAACCAAACAGAAGTCCTGAGAAATTATTCCAGGAAAGAAATGTTCTTAAATATTAAAAAGGCTCACTGAATAGTGCTCTCTCATTAAGCTCTTTTTCTGTGTCTGAGCTCCTGCTGTTACTGAGGTTCTTCTAAAGCAATCAGAGTCAAATACTCCCATCTCTAGTATCAGGTACAGTTCTGTTGACATCTACAGTTACTTCACACTGACCAGGATGCTGTAGTATAAGATTTGGTTTGCTGCATTTGTAACTAGTGCAGTGGTGTGAAACTTCCCTTTTCTACCTGAGCCTGCAATGGAATCACAGACTCTCCCAACACAACCTGCTTGGTGCTCACACAGAGTGGGCTCAACTCATGGGCAGCAGCCCAAGGGAGCTCAAATTCTGTTCTCACATTCTTTCTGGACCGTGTTTCTCTCCTTTTGGCATATCTAGGTACCAATTCCCAAGTACAGCTCAAACAGGTTCTTTGTCAATTCTGGTGTCTGTTGTATCACCCCGGAGAAATCACTTATGCATGTTGCTGTAGAGTCTTGGCTTGAGCAGAGATGAGTTCCTAAGCTGGTGTCATCGTAAAGGAAAAAATAGCAGCCTTGATTCTTGATACTATATACAGAACTATTGCAGGATGACAACAAAGATGTGATAAACAAGAGTTTTTGGTTTTCCTTGGTAGGATGAGTGACTGTAAGGGGGAGGTGTTCTATGAGTTCTTCTATTGGGAAAGGCTCTTAGGCTCATATCATTATACTTTCATACATCACTTGGTCTTAGCCAAACTAAAAAGATATATTCTTTGGAACTCCATGGGTGTGTTCTAGCAGTGTTTCTTTATCTAAGATCAGGTTATCTTAGTTATGAAACTGGATATGTCAGTGTGTGACCAACCTTTCCCCTCCCCATTAATACATGTTGTGTTAGACCTACTTTTATTCTAAAGTTTAGCTTTCGTCTTTTCAGCTTCAAATTCAGCTCATTTTTTTTTTCTAAGGAGAATCTTTAATAAGATTCAGCATTAAACAATATGCTACCTTTGCTTAAATAAGAAACAAACCCTTCTGGCTGTCAGAAAAGGGGAGAGTGAGAAGTATAGGGTTTCATTTGTGTGCTTATTCACAGACTGAGACTGCAGAGGGGCAGGATGATGGCAGCATGCTTCAACCAAACCGGATTTTAAAAGACTACAGCTGTTGGATTCACTGTGGAACAGGCAGTTTATAAACTTACCAGGGTATCTCTCCTCTTTATTCTTCCACTGTTCTCTCTTAAATTTGTTTTCTTTGTGAACTGTTTATCTAATTTCTCTTTACTATATGTCAAAAGGAAAGTTTTGGCAAAAATCCACAAATTGTAATAGTTCTCTGTCATATGGGCGTGTTTCTAAGGCAGGTCCACATGCACTCTTTCAGATAACCTCTTTCTTTCTGAGCCACCTAACTACTTCTGAAATGAAGCTTAATTGCTTAAGTCTGGCTGCTGCTTTATGTACTTGGATGGAAGGATGTGAAAATACTTGCTGCTTAAAAGCAAGAAGTGCCCCAGCTGACTGACCTTTGCTCCTGGTGAATCTCTTCTCTTCCTACCAGAAGAGGAGAAAAGCAAACCTAGCAGCCTTCCCAGTCATTATTAATGACTTCTATAGAGGGGTAGGGGAAGCTGTGAAGATGAAAACACACGGGACACAAAGTGCTGCAAGCACAAGTGGGTTATGGCCCCAGCAGTGACTGACCCACTGGTGCTGTTCATCCTCCTGGCAGCCGCTGCACTCAGCATTGTGATCTCCTCCAGAAGGGCAGCTACTTCATCTCTGCTTCTACTCCTGCTTGTAAGAGGCACACTACAGTCGGGTATCTGCTATTCTAAAAGAGCTAAGATGCTTTAATTTTTAAACCCCTGTTAAATAATTTATAAGTGCTTAAGAAATACTTGACCAGATCAGGAAATGGTGAGCCATCCCCACCTCTTCTGAGCTAGAAATTATCCACAGAAGTACAGGTTGAAAGGAGAGGAAAGCCCTGCTGCTCTTTTGGAATCTGTTATTGAGAAACATGTATTTTATATTGAAGAGATATGTATCAGTATTGAAGTACCTAGAGTTGTATGCTGAGTATTGATTCCCTGAGTTAAGAAAAGGGTTTTGTGGATTTTGCATTATTTTCAGAAAAATTACCTTGTTTCACAGGTAGACAGATATGTTACCAGTTTCCCTAAGCTGAATAAGGACGCAAAACTCAGGCACTTAGGCTGTGTCAGTGGTCAGAGGTTGATTCACAGCTTTGATCAGGCAGTGATTGCGTGGGAGAAAGATTTATCTGCAGTGTGTTTGTACTGCTGATCTTCAGCTTCAGTCTGGCTCTGTAACCACTCACTCCAAGTGCCCTGGAAGCTTTCAAGCTCTGTGCTTATTTCCTGAGTTATGTTCACATTATCCTTTGGTACATAACTTTACAAATGCTTTCAAGGAGCCGTATTTTTAACAAAGAAATAACAATTAATATAACAGCCTACAATATGACAGTTGTCTTACAAGTTCCTTCTTTAGTGGAGAAATGGAGGGACAGGAGGAACAGTATTGTGGGAGCTAAAGCTTTTTTTTTGCAGAATTTTTTATGCTTATGTGCTTGAATTAATGGCTGCATTTTTTTATGATCACCTTCCTTTTTATCAGTTGAATTAGGAAAAGCACAAAAATATCACATGTTACTTTACAGGCATCCCTTGTATTTTGTTGTCACTTTTGTCATATATAGATACGTATTTATGTAGTGTTTTTCCAGCTAACACAGAACCAACACTGCTCCAGCAGAGGCCAAATCTGAAAAATCTTGTTACCTTGTTAAGCAGCTGCACTCCCTAAAGGTGTATTAACAAAGGAGTCCTTTGGAATTGTGGTTTTGTTAATGCATAGCATATGCTTCAAGTAAGACATTAATATTTTCTTTTCAATGCCATTTTTAAAGAAAAGCACAGAACAGCAAGGTGCTACAACTTGTTAAACATACACTGGTGTTTTAGTGTGTTTTGATGCCACCACAGTGAAGTGCAAAAGAAGCTTAGATGTGATGCTTGTTTCATTGAAAGTTCCTCAGGAAATAAAAAGGAAGGAAACCTTAATTTATAATTAAGAGAAGGCCATGACAAGTCTTAAGTGCTTTTAAGAATTATTTTTTTTTTTTGAAGGACAACATTTATCTCAGTAAAGGATCATATGTAACGCTGGCAGTTCTAGAGGAGTTTTACCGGCTGCATAGCTCCAAAGGTATGAAACAGGTTGGATTTCTTGGGCTTGGTGCCAAAAGCAAACACATAATCCTGCAAATTCTTGTGGATTAAGGTACTTCCCATGCATATCACTCTACCACAATAAGGGTTCCTTCTTGGAAATGTGTCTCAAAGAGTGTCATTGCAGTGCTGCTCCTTTCTGTGCTGCTCCAACCCAAGCAGTTCTCAAGATTGCCAAGGAGCAGAAATGACCTCCCTGGCCAGCCCAGATTGTTACATCCCAAAGGGGATGTGTGAAGTAGAGCAGCTTGCCTGGTGTTCCCCAAAAAAAGGACAAACATGAAGCATCTACTGGGGATCTGTAGGAGGTGAAGTCAGGGAAGCAGAACTATCAGCTCTCCGAGGAAGGAAAAACCAACTGCTTCAGTAAACTTATATTTACTATGGTGAGAGATATTAATCAGAATTAAATAAATCCCCCAAAAGCTACCATCCAATTAAAAACAACCCTCCCCTGTCACTAGTCTAGTGGATAATTATACAATTAGAAATGTTGGAAATGCCATTACTAGGATTAGATTGGGGAAATTTCACTTAATAGAATAAGAGGGTCCCTGGGGACGGTGGATGGGGGTGTCTGTGTGGGGACCCCGTCCCTGCTCCGTGTCCCTCCAAACATTGCTGGGCACCAGGGGAGAGCCCCGAGGGCAGGGCTGGGGTTACATCCCCAGGCACTTTGCATGGCTTTACTCCAGGGCATAAATTGTATTTGCTAGCATGGGTGTCTTGTGAGAAATAGTGCACTGCCATTCTACAAATCTGAGTCAAGTATTCTCTATATTTAGTAGGTTAAATATAGCAGTAAAGTCAACTGGGAAATCTTAAGCTCTGCTGTGGAGAGCAGAGCCATTAAGAAGCAACAGAGCTGTGCATATAAAATGGCAATATACTCACCTATTGGACCTTCATCTCATTTGCTCAGCTACCCACATTTACAGTAAAACCACAGTGTTTCCTCTCCTTATTCATATGATCTCATTATTGAATTTGTTCCTTGACAAATCTTCTATGGAGCAAACTTGTCCATCCCTAGGATGCTGGAGCACCTGGCCAGTGACCCTGGGAGCAGCCTCTGTTACAGAAATAAAATTGAGAAGGGCTCTGGCTGGGAACTCAGGATATTATTGATCTCCTTGATGACAGAGGCAATCAGGATGTTTGTGCAGTGTGTGTATTTGACAAATAAGGGACACTGGGGTATTTAAGTTGCAGCAGCAGAGAGACTCCATCTGCTTTACAAATTTCATAACATTGATACAGAAGCTGCACAAACTGCTCCCCAAATGCTATTAGCTGCCAAGCATAGCTGTCTTAAGTGGTGGCAGAAGACTTACAATCAACATGAATTACCGAGGTCATATATTTTATAGGTGACAGAAATAAATGGCAAATTTCCTCAGATTTGGTTTTGATGCCCATTTGAGGATGATATTTATCTAGTGGGCTATAGCTACTTCGATCTGGGACTTCTTCACAGAAAGGACTGGATATTAATTTTCAGATAGCTGTTTTGCATTCTTGTTTTTCTGAAAGATGCATCAGTGTGCTCCCTGAGGCAGGTCAGTGCATCTTAGCAACCAGAAACTTCAGCACTTGTAACAGTTCTAATCCTGCTCCTCAGCATCACTCAGAAAAGTTTGTTCAGGCTTCACAGAACTTCTAAAACAAAATGGTCCAGATTCACATCGATTTCTGTGAAAGCAAGTTCTCTCCTGTATCTGTTCTGAGAACCCAACTGGCCTTTTGGAGGGCTTGGTGGGAGATACATCTGTTCTGAGCAAACAGTTGACTGATACATGTGGCAGTTTTCTTAAGCATTTCTTTCTATAGCAATATTCACACCTGGGCTCTTTGCGTTTGTTTATTCACCCTGAGCTGTGCGTTACGATTAACATGCTGTCACAGCTAATGCACAAGGACTGTAATTACCTGTTTCCCCTGGTTCAATTTTCAGATGCTTGCATTCTGCCACAGTTGAAGTTCTCACCTGTTCATCTTTTCACTTCTATTATAATTCATCTCAACAGAGAGGAAAAAAAGACCAAGTAAAATTCTGTTCACGTCTTTGTATGTTTTCTTGCAACTCTTATTGCCACCAAAGCCTTTTTCAGCTGCTCCCACTCTTCACCAGTCTCTATTTGTCCTGCTATGATGCAGCTTCTCAGCAGCTCAGTTGCACAGATGCAACTGTTTGTGGGTCCTCAGAGTAAAATGGGCCATGACATTCTCAGGTTTTTGTAGGGTTTTTTGTTTTATAAGAGCAACACTGGGGAGAGGAGAAAGTGATGAGGATGAGGGCAGGTCAACTGTGCTTCCAAGGGCAAAATTATTTATAAAGTTCCATCCTTACAGTTATAACTCACCTGCTGTGCTCCCCAGTACAGACAATGCCCTAAAGGCTGATAGAGGGTTGTACAGGAATGGCACGACACAACCTTGTATATTGATGGCAGAGTCACTCCTTTGCTGACGGTTCCAACAACGCACTCATCGTTTGGTGCATGTTTACATTCTAAGGACCTGTGGCTAGGGCAGCAGCCCTCTGTTGGATTTCATCTCTGTGCTAAGCAGTCACCTTTCTTGGCACAAGCTAAACCACCACTGCAGTGTAAAGCACAGGAAAAAAATGAGGCTGTAGATGAAAAACTAACTTTGGACTTGGTTTTGGTGTTGGGGTAAGTCCGATCACAAAGTGTCCACAGGAATTGCACCTTCCAGCACTGCTTCCTGTCTTTCACTTAAATTATTTTACCCTTTTCTTTATCATTTTCCAGTACATGCAAATCCTGTGTGTGCTCCCACAGGTGCTTTACGTGCTGCATACTGTCACAAGTTCTTGTCCAAAATACCTGCAGGGCTGAGCCTATCATGCTATCATTGATTTACTCTGCTTTGTTGAGTCATTTCCCTTTTTAAAAATAGAATATTGCTTTATTCTTTTCTGGTTTTCAGAGCTCTATCTAATGAGGTTATTTTTTGTGATGAGAATCCCCCTATGATAAGGAAGACAGCAGCAAATCAGCTTAACCCCAATGAACTCTGTTCATCCTTGCCTAATTGTGAACTTCTGATCTTGTTTAGCTTCTCTACTTTGCAGAGCTCTCTCTGGCAATCCCATCAAGCTTTGATTCAATGACCAGTGATTTTTTTATTCGTTTCTTGGAAGAGTTTTGGGAGCTCTGGGTTCAGGTTATTGAGAAGACTGAGTTTTATTGCTCAGAAAGCCCTGACATTGTCCTTTGACAACTTTCTTTTGTCTTCTGTCTAGTGAATCATATGACACAGGCTCTCCTGGCAGACAAAATTCTGTCAAAGGTGGACTTGCACTTAAATGCTGATAAAATGTCTGGGTGAATGACTAGATTGTGTTTTGAGCTGTTTCACTCAAAAAATGGAGGTTCTAAAAGATTTCTAAACCCAGAGGGACTCATCAATACCCCTACTGCATCATGCTTTCTAACCATGAGTGTCAAATTTACTGCTGCTCAGCAGTGGGCACTTACTGTTCCTTTTCTCCATCAGCAAGAATGAAGAATCAGTCCCTCCTATTAGGCAGACAAATAAAAAGGTTGTTAAACTGCATAAAAGTGATATTTACATTTCCTTGTGTTTTGTGCTTCTAGAGTGCATTGCATCAAAGTGAGTAAGGAGTGTGAGGAGAATGGTGTTAGGATGATAATGAAGAGGGTTTTTAAGTTGGATGGTCACTAAATGTGTTGGATTCATGACACCAACAAGGAGAAATGTTCCTACCTACACCTACTGCTTTATCTTTCTCTTTAGATCAATAAACTCACTCTAGTTGCTTTATTCTGCTTTGGACTGTACAATTGAATTATGCCCTGTGCTTCCCTCTGTCTCCCAGTGCATAATGCAGAGGATCCTCTGTGCTGTTGAAGGGAATTCAGCCTCATTGATTCCCAGGTGATTTGCATTGCCAGCACCCAGTCTCGGTGCCTTGCATCTCCATTCTTTTCATTCCTCACTCTTTTTCTACCTGAGTTTTGTACAGTGACCTACATCTTCCCTTGCACAGACAAAAAGAGATTGAGGCTTTCTACAATTTTGTCTTCATCCTGCTTTGATTTTTTTACCTTCCCTTGATCCTTTTTCTGGCCCTATAAGCACTGCTTTGTAACATAGAAAGTTATTCTCTCTGCTGAAGGCAGCTGTCCATCTTCTGCATATTACCCAAACAGTATCTGCTGCCTGTTTCATGCTGATTATTGTCTGTGCAAGAGATGTTGCATCTTTAAAGCTGCTGGTTACCTGTAATGATATTGTCAATACAGTTAACTTATAAGTGCAAATAAAGGAAAAAAAGAGGGTCAAGAAATCATTGCTAGGCACTTAGTAGGATGAAACAGGTAGGTTTAGGAAAGTATTTTTAAGGTAGCAATATCAATAGCAGTCAGAGATACAGATCGTTGTAAAAGTCCATGTCTGTGGTTCTGAATTTTTTCCCTGAATTGCTAAAAGTACTTCATATTTGGCTGTATTTGAAAAGGTGATTCTACAACATCCAATATTTTTGCCTCAATTTTTATGTCAAATATATGGTATAAAACTTGCAGTATAAATCAGAAGTTGTTGGGGTTTTTTTTTATACACTAGACCTCCACGAACTGTAAACAAGCTGGTTTTATCTGCCTCAGTGGTTGCAGTAGTTTGTTGTGGCAGACTGGAGTCCACGTCACTGTAACTTCTACAGTGCTAACTCCTGCAGGCAGGTTTGGGGGCTTGTTGCACTCAAACAGGCATCTGAAGCCTACTTATTCTGTTAGAAGGAATTTATTTCTGTGTTCACTGACAATTGCATTGGGATTCAGTGTAAGGTCCAATTTAAGCTGAAACTGCCTCACCCCATCTCACATGCTGGAGAATGAGGGATAAAGGAAAACAAAAAAGGAGAGGCTTCCTTCTGCTTTCTCCATCTCTAGTGAAAACAGTGGGCAGTTCCCCAGCTATTGCTTCTCCTCCCATTTGGAAAAGCAACCAGAAGGATCAGCTCACACAGCTGTCAAACTATTGATACCAGCCCTGTTCCCAGACTGGGGGAACAGCTGGGACTGTGCACAGGAGGGCAGGAGTTTCACCCAAATGAGTGGGAGAGTCACAGCTACAGTGAGTCGTCCTGGCTCTTTCAGGGTGGCCTGTGCTCCTGTAGGCTGATAGTGCCATTCCCTCACCACTGCCTGTGCCTTGTCCTTCCCAGAGCCCCCTCCCTGCTGGCAACATGAGCAAAGCTGCTGTGCCCTGAGCTCAGGGAGCCATGGCAAGGCTGTCACTGTCCCACGGGTGTCTGTGGGAGCTCTTCAGCCCTTGGTGCTGCTGCCACCAGAAAAGCCATCCTCAGCCTTGGCCATTCTGGTGCTGTGGTAGATGCTGTGAGCTGTCCTGTTGAGCACAGTGTGTTAAGAGCACGTGCTGGCTATCATTTTCCATTGCCCTAAATCTTGTAAAGTCTGTGTGCCCGTACAAAATGGATGTCAGATAGTGATCTAGCAGCGTTTTGCACCCAGGCTTGTTGTTTTACTCCATGGTGGGATAATTTATCAACCTATATCTGAAGTACCTTCTTCCCAGGAGGCACATATTTAAATTCAGCTGCTAGAATGTTAACTTCTTTCACTAATACAAATGTTCAAAATGTGTAACTACCCAAGATATTTTCTCTTGTAAAATGGTTAGTGTGTGTGTAATGTGACTAATTACCTGTGAGGTTTCAGATGCATATTTAATGGTCACAAAGAAAATTTGTTTACTTTAGAATAATTTGTATTCTGCACTAAAATACTATCCTTTCATTCTGTGTTTAATTCTTTCAATACTCTGCTTAGAATCCTATTTCCCACTTGCAGCCAGCCAGATTCTGACCCAGAGAATGACATAAATGCTGATGGCACAGCTAGCATGTCATGTGAAATGGAACATTTGTGTAACTTCTTAGGAATTAGTAGTTGAGGAAAAAAATTAATAATTTCATCTGGTCTTACTTATTGTTTGTGAAGCATTTTCTTGGCTCACACAATAGAGGTCTCAGAAAAACTGGCTATGTAGAAAAGATATTAAAAATATTAAAGCTGTTAGTGCAAGATGAAATATTTCGTGAAAATGTTAAAATGTCATATGTGGAATCATCTTCTAATAAAAAATTTGGAGCACGTCACAGCACATCATCTTGGCGTTCCTACACCTATCGTGCCATACTGGGAGAGTTTCATGTGCCTGACCAGAAAACACTGGCATACATTCTTACTTAAATATATTTTTCTGGCTCCATCTTCCTATTGTTCTAAGTAACATATTCCATACAGGATGAATTAAGCAGCATACTCCTCAACTGACATTTTTCCTCTTATGGTTCAAAAATAAGTATAGACTGGTATTCCACAAAAGTACACACTGAATCATTCTCATTAATTAAGGATTGCTTTTCCATCCACTTCAAATTACTTTAATAATAGTCTTGAGATTATCTGTTTTTGTTAAGCTGAAATATATGAGCAGCTGTGTTACTCCTACAGCTTTTGCCAAGTTGCAGGAATGCAGCACCTATGTGCAGCATCAGGATCCTGGCAGAGCAGATGGCATTGCCCATCCATGCAGTTCTTGTGCCTGACTGCACAGTTAATATTCACATCAGTATTTGTTTTGCTGTTACACCATCGTTCTCAGCAAGCAAATACTTCGGGCAGGTTGGTAAGAATAGCAGAGCTGGGTCTTTTGTGGCTTTTTTTCATTGAAGAGCTTGAAGTTGGTGGTATTAGTCATCTGCTTAGACAAGCAGGTACCTAAGCACCTTGCTGAACTGAAGCTGTAGCATGGACAGCACCATAGACTCAGTCTCCTGACTGTAGATAAGAGTGTGAATACCAGCCCAGTCTGCCTGACCTTTGGAGCTTCTGTATGAGCATCAAGGAGCTGATAACTCAGAGACAGAGCTGTTCTGTTGTGCCTCAGATCTCGTTTCATCCTGAGAGCAACAGTGACAACAGAAACAGCAGCAACACTGCTCAGGCAGCTGCTTTCCCCATGTCCACCAAGAAAATACCTTTTTTTAGGATTGTCACCATGCTGGTGACAGTCACAGCACTACTCACTCTGACAAATGCAGCTCCCTTTCTGCTGATGCTGCAGTCTTTTCCAGAGCAAGCAGGGGACAGATGTCTTCTTAAGATAGTTTTCCATATGCATCCCACCTTGTGTTTTGATCCAGCCACTGGCTCCCAGCCACTTCTCTTGTCTCTGATATCAATCCTCTGAGTGACCAGCAGGTTTAGCTACTGCAGTAAATCCCATTTTACCATGCCAGCAGGGCTTGAGCCAGTCCCAAAGGCTGACAAGCCTGAGGTGACAGGGACACAGAGGATTGGGCTCGGTGTGGAACAAACTTTCAGATGCGGATCATCTTTGAGGCCCACTTGCAAACCTTTCATAAAGCTTTCTTACTATATCTGAAGTTTATATAATACACCCAACATAATCCCTGAAACGTGCTCAGTTTCTATGGTGACTGGTGCTGGTAGAGAACTCTGAGACACAGGAATTGGAGAATAAAAGAGCGCAGGAAGCCAAGAGCCTCGAGTTCACTGTGCAGAGCTGATTTGTCTGTGGAATGTTTAAATAATAGAATAAGAAACACTACTGGAAAAAGTAAAACAAATGTAACTAACAACAGATCTCGTGGTACTCGCACACCCAACAAGTGTCGTTCCAGTGTTCATTTATTTCCTTTAGGTTAAAAATAGTTGCTCATGCTTAAGGGTGCAGTGGAGAAGTTTGCAGCTGATCTGGAACTGCACAGCCCCTGGAAAGGGGTCTGAGTTCAAGATCAGTATTGCCAAGTGTTAGTGAGATTTATCTGTGGGATCACTGGGAATTCTTGGAAAACACACGGTGATATAAGAGAGGTATGGGAGCGCAATAAGCAAAGCAACAGAGCCATAAGGGTCTAGGAACAGAGAAGCTTTTGCATTTTGCTTCTAACTGTTGCTGAGCTTTTACACAGTATTCCCTTGAAAATATAGGGCTGTATGTTGCCTGAATCTCAGATTTGGATTGGAAGAAATGGAAAAAAGAAAATGCATTCTCGCCCAATAGATCAGGAGACATAAAACAGACAAAGATTTACTGGATTTATTGCTGGTATTAGTTCTCCTGTGACGGGCAGGAAGAGGGAGAAGGGATTCTTTGCACTCTTTGCATCCATGTGCTTCTCCATATGCACCACCTAAATATGTTGGAGGCACTTTGTTGACAACAGGAACAAATAGCTGAGACATGAAGAAGGAAAGCCAGGAGAAATGTCTCCTGGTTTCTTCCCTGCTCAGGAAAAGCAGCTCTACCAGTGCCTCACACTGAATTTCCTGAAGGATTGGAATGGACAACGTGCTTATTAGGTTAAATGCAATTTCTCTAACTGCTTTTTCATTATTGTGTTCCAACATGTTAGAAAACACAAAGGACGAGATTTAACAAGTGGAACTTGCTGCAGCTTCCCAGTTCTGTATTTTAGTAGAGACTGCCAGTCCCTAAACACCTCTGTAATATGGCAAAGATGGGACCAGGAGATTAATAAAGTTTTAAAATCCCTTCCTAGGCATTTTGTAAACTCTAATATGATGTGACTCGGTAATGACTAAAAACCTCAGAGAGACAACTGCTCAGATGGAAGGGTTTTTAATAAACCTATTAACTAAGTGGAGTGAAGGGAGTGAAACTCTCAGGAGTTTCATTGATCCTTGTCTTTTTTTTTAATGGTGTCATGGCCCTCATGTTTTGTTTGTTGGATGTTCTGTTTTAAAAAGATGATAAGTCTGAATACGATCCTGACAGGGAAATCCAAATATCTGCAGCTTCACCTAAACAGATAGTTACACATTCTAGCTAAGGGAGAATCACTGCTTGCTAACTAATCCCTTCAGGAGAGGGGCACTGGCTGGTGAAAGATTGTCACTGCAGCAATGTCTGCTGGATTAAGAAATAAACACCAAGTCTACCAGACTTTCAACATTTATATAGAACCATCTAGAATTCAGTGCCTTTAGAATTCTACTTGTGTATCTCTCCAGGAGTGACAGAGCACCATAGTCACAGAATACCCATTATAGGCTGCATCGTTAATTCTGGAAAGTTGTTATGATCACATTCCTGTCTTCTGCATTGTGATGCATCTTTCTCTTCAGTTTTACTATCCTAAAAATATATTCAGGAAGTGACTTAAGCTGATTAAAAGTCTTTTTCAGAGTGACTAAAACTCTGAAATGAAAATGCTCACAAATCATTATTTTTTTGGTGAAATTGGAAATAAAGATCAGTGTAGGTATTGTACAAGAGGGATTAAGAGTCAAACAGTGCAAATGCTTCCCTTGAGATGTACTCAAATGTTATTCCTGTGGCAATCAGATACACTGTGGCAATGTAATACACTTTCTGTTCTCTCATCTGTGCACACCATCTTTGTGATTTTTGTATTTCATTCTCAACCACTCATTTCCCTGAGTGGTTGCTCAGGGAAGGAAAGCTCCCTGGTTGGAGGTGGAGGAAAGGGGGTCAATTTTTATTTTTTGTCACTGAGTTTATATTTATTGCTTAGCTTTTTAATAGGTGGAGCTTTATTCAGGAATGTGTAGACTGCGAGACATCATACAGTCTGAACTATTTAGTATGAGTCACCCTTTGTAGACTGTGTATTGAGCTGAGCATAAACAATAAGCAACACAGAGTAAATGTACAGAATAAATAACTATTTTTAGACCACTGCAAGCCCTTCTGAAGGCTTCGTTTTACTGAGGTAACATTCTCTTGTAAATTGATGTATTCAGAGCACAGTTCTGATACTGCTGTCATTTAAAGCAGCATAAAAAGTAGCAACTCAAATAGTCAGAGTACTTACATTACTGTGAAAGGCAAATGTCAAAGGCACTTATGAGCTACTCTCTTCAGGATGTGATTCTGGAGCAGTGGCTGAACATGCAAGACACACAGGTCTGTCTTGGTGCCATGGGCTCTGCTGGCAGAGCTGAGTTCCCAACAGTGCCCCTCTACCCCAGCCCTTCCAAGGAGAGGGGAAAGAAGCTGATCATCTGCATTTGGACTGAGCTGTTCCCCTCCTTTCCCTCTCCCTTGTTGGAGTGAGCAGCTGTGATGTTTGCTGCAAGCAGGGAACAGTGTAAGAGGTTGCCCAGAGAAGTTGTGGAATCTCCATCATTGGAGGGAGCTCAGAATTTGACTGGACAAGGCCGTGAGCAAATTGATTCAAGTTCACCCTGCTCTGAGCACAGGCTTAGACCTCTCAAGGTCATCCTAACCTGAATTACACTCTAATTCTAATCACTGACCTGAATAAGGACTTTGTGCATGCTTCTTTTTTTGCCAAATCTGAGTCCAAAGCACACCTTCAGGATCTATCAGAGCTGGGTGCAGTACTGCTTTGACTATAAATTTCAATCACTCTTTTAAACTGAGTTTCCCAGGTAAATCACTGCATGACTCCTAAGCTTTTAGAGCTCCAAGTTGTCAGTGTTATTCAAATAAGAATGCTCTGCTCGAGCTCGCTTGGGAAATTAAATAACTGTAATTGTGACGTGTGTATTGGTCCAGTAAATCTATTGTAATACCTTCAGAGACTCTCAGAGGGCAATTATATCATGTAGTACCCTCATGTGTGATCCTTGTACTCAGAGTTTTGGGGGTGACTCAGTAACAAAAGCCTCAGGATTTGCATTTAGTGGACTTAACAGTTTTACTGCTGCATCTGTCTTATTTTTATGGGTGTTTGCTATGCTTTTTGCAATGTTTCCATGAAGTCTTAATGAATGTTTTCATTTCATGTGGTTTAGTCCTGTCTTGTTCACCATGCAGTTCAACCAAAACACTTCAGTTCCAGTTGAAATCCTGAAGAACTAATAGCAAAAATGTTTTGTGTAATTGTTGATGTGCAGCATTTGCCCATTATAGTGTCCTTGTACCATTCCCATCCCAAGTGTTATACATTCACTACAGTATCAATTTTATAAAGGGGGGATTTGTTTTTCATTTCCTTGGTGGATGTTTTCCAGGAACACTCCTACTTTTTTTCTTGCACCATTGCTTTAACCCTAATCTTAATTTTGCCCCATTATTCCTACTCAGAAAGATTTTAAACAAGTACTTTTGCTAGTATTTAATTTGAAAGAAAACTGGCACAACCCCTTAAAAGCTCTAACGTGTAGTTCACAATTCTGGGGGTAATTTTTCAAGTCCCATAAGACAGTACGAGGGCAGAATCCCACAGTGTATGGGATGAGTTGGCCACATTAGTTATCTGAAGTAATGTCCAATCAGTGACTTCCTCCATGGTACCTAATTTGATATGAACCCCCAAAGAATTGGTAATTAAAATATTTTTATATAACATATTAGATTTAAAAATAAAGCACAGCTTGAGAAATGCAAAAAGAAATCTATACAAATGACACTATTATTCAAGTATATCAGTCCTGACAACACCTCTTTTTTTTCTTCAAAAGAAACAGCAGTAAGTAACTGAGATCTGTCAAATGCTTTTGCATGCTTCATTAGCTATATTGCCTCCACATTTTCACATTTTTAAAACATTTTAAGTGCAGTCACTCATTCAGATTTTGACAAATAGAGTTTAGCTTCTCATTTTAAAATGTGACATTTACAAAGGAAAAACTGAATCCTGAGATTTCTGATCAGACTGAGTTTTTCACAAAAATTTGGGAAATAATGTATTTGTCCTTTGCTTGGACAAACCCATAACTACACTCTCTGGGGAAAATGCCACCATTTCAACTATTTCAAACTACTTTTACTTTTCCCTTATGAGTTTCAACAGCATGGTCAACTCAAGGTCACATTGCAGAAATTACTGCACTCTTTAAGTTCTTTAAATGATACAAGAGAATTTTGAAATAAATCTTTTGCCACCACTTGCTGTAGCTGAGCAAGCAATAATATTAAACCCTGTAGAAGTGCTGTGGAATAAATGCAGTAAGTGATGAAAGTAAAATCTCATCAGATAGCAACACAAACTTGGTCCCATCATGGATTCCCTCGAGGAGACTGTGCTTGCACTGGTCAGCTCAGCAGCTCGGGGTGAAGTTCTGTCCAAGCTTTATGGTGGGGAGGAGGTTCTTTATTCAAATGGGGGCCAGAGAACAAAGAAGCAGATTTGACCACATGTTGGTCATGAAGCTGAAAAAAAGAAAGGCTTTGAAGTTCCCCAAAACATTTTTCTTTTATGCCCATTTCTAAAATTAATCCTTTTCTCTTTCCCACCCCCTGAATTTCAATATGATGCTCCAGTGTAGAAAATGGAAGCAATACCCTTGGGCCTTCTTGGACCTCTTGCAGCTCTAGGGAAAGAAAAGGAGCTGATCAGTTCCTGTGGTTTGGAAAATTCTGGCTTAAATATTTGAATTATTGATTTGTTGCACAAGAACCACTGTGCTGCAGTTATTGTAATGTTTGGATTTCTTGCTTCTAAACCCCTTCAGTACATTGGCATCTTCTCAAAGCTCTGCTCTATCCCAAAATATCTCTGACCTAGAGCAGTGCAGAGTCCTAAGAAATCTTCTGGAAAACAAAGCTGAAATCCTGATTAAACCCGTATTTGCAGAAACTGAACATTCCAAGCCGTTCTCTTCTTACTACCAATACACTCTCACAGAACAGCAGAATATATTATTCATGGTAAAGGCTATATCTGTTTATTTTATCTTACTCTTTGAGAGGAAATCCAGAGATGCCCTACAGAAGTCAGGAAAAGATGGGGAAGAACATACTGCAATGTGCAGTTGTGGGTCATGGTTATTTCCTGTAACCTGTGAGTTTTTGGAATGAGATTATACCTCCTGTGTGCACCTGAGCTAAACCCCCTCATGCTCAGTGTAATGTTTGGTTAGAAAATAAATGTGCATAATTGGAATATTACGCTACTTTTCCCAAACATGGGTGGGCTTGCTGTTCTTGGCAGAAATACTGCCTCTATTTGAAATCTTGCTTCTCCTTTCTCTCATCTGTCCTGCTCTTCCACAGACAGAGATGGCTAAAGTTAGAAATTATGGAAAAATCTTATTTATGACATGTGATGTTTTGCTGAGCTTTACTTCTTTGTGTGTGTGTGGCCACTGGAGAAACAGAACTCAGCCTCATCTTCATCCCAGAGCAGCTGCTCAGTGCAGTTCATCTGGGATATCAAAAACTGCTTCTGAATCCAATCTGAACCCAGGAAACAACCTGAGCTGAAAAAAAAAGTCAATAGTAGGAAAGTTTCCAATGCCAATAGAAACATTTTTTTGCAAAGGTCTGACCCTCTTTACTTCTGTTCTTGTTTTCTGAGGTTTTTCTGATGCAGACTGAGGAGTCTTTTGAGGGGAGGGATCTTGTTTTGCTACCAGCCAACATTTTCCTCAATGAGTGCTTAGTGAGTTTATTTGAAAGTCTAGATAAAAGTTGAGCTGTTTGGAAAGTCTGGATCTCAGTTTGAAGAAAAGCATCTCAAGAGATTTTATTTTTCTCAGCCAGAGGAAGTTAATGTCAAGCTTTATCCAGACAAACCATCTCCCAGTATTAATGTTCTGCTGCCTGGAACGCCTCTGGACAGCTGTAATATTTGTAGCAGTTCCTTTAAATCATCACTTCTGTCAATTTGAAAATGTCATGTATGAAGTTTACAACCTTTTTTTGTTTTTTCACAGTGCCACCCATTGTAAATGCTGCTGTACTAAGGAGTCAGATAATATGGCATTATATCACATGGCATCTCTTGTAACAGTGGAAGTAGAATAATATCATAGCTGGAATATGTTGTGTTGGCTTGAAATTTCTGTGCAGATTGCCACTGCAATGCAATTTGCATTCAACTTCTACCAAAACTGTTAAACCAGTCATTTTTGGTGTACTGCTTGGTTTCAAAACAGAATTCTCAGGAATGCAGTGCTTTGTGCCTTCTGGAAAAACTGAAATCAAAGCAATAAAGAACTATACCGTGTCAGCTGGCTGCCAGCTGAGGTGAGTTTGTACCTCCCTGGGGTTTGGAACACATACCAATATTCCAGTAACATCTACTGAAAAAACTTTACAAAATCAACTGTGATGCTTCAGATAAGCACGTGCTTTCACAATTGCTGCTTCAGACAACCTCACAGAGTATCTTTGCATCTTCCTGTCACCTAAAAGACTCTGTGTATTTGATGAAATGGCTTTAACATGGAACACTGTATAATTGCCAGCCTCTATTACTGCACAACACACCATGGCACAGTGACTTTCAAAGTGATTGGTGGCAAATGGAAAGCTGTAATTGAAATTAATGGAAAGTTTTCTGCCTTTCAGAAGGATTTTGCGTAATAGTAATAAAAATAATACAGCATATTGTTTGCATTTTAAACTTGCTGTCTAGAAGAGTTCTCTGTATGGCTGATACAGGCTCTGAAAATAGTCAAAATGCTTTTAAACTGCATGGAAACAGAAGGTATGAAGTGCTCATTCCATTTTCTCTCTACCACTCAACCCACCTAAATGCACAGGCCCTGTTCCACAGCCCCTGCCATTCGTGTGAAACTAAAAAGCTCTGTCAACATGGAAATTCTCTGGACTGTCAATCCCCTTAACTAATCCAATTTCTACAGACAAAGCATCTGCTGTGCTTTCAGTGAGTGCTGTACCTGCTGATAGGAGGGGAGAAAGGTATTGATGGGGGATCAGGTCTGGAATCTTCTGTAGAAATCAGAACTCCATTTGTGAATAATTAGTAAAAGTAAATATAAACTAACAGCTGGTCGTGTTGAAGAAAAGCCTCTGGATATACTCAGTGAGAATCCATGTTACAGGTATAAGGAATATATATATATATATATATATATATCAATATATATCAAGGAAACTATATAAGAAGAACTTTGGCCTGAAAACCTAATGGTGTTGCTGATTCATCTCATGGGATAATCTTCTTTCAATGGAAGGATCTTTCAACCCCTCAATGAGCAGATATTTACATACAATTTTCAGTCTTTTCCTTATTCCCATTGAAATGAGTAGAGCTTCTGCACTGTTGATCTCCAAACCATTTCATGTAGCAGGAAGAATATATAATAATAGTAAAAAGACACTGTAGTAAGAAAAATAGGTTGGTTGTGTGTTACACATGACTCAGCAGAGCCCATATTTTGTAACTGTTCAAAGTGCTCCTTTGGCAATTAATTCTGCTCCCAGTAAAGTCTTGGCCTCAGGCACCTTGCCATATGTTTGAGGTGGGAATGGTGCAGTGGGAAACCTGCAGCTTTCTACAAGGCAGGAATTGCAGCCCTCTAATACAGATTAAAATCAGTAATTAACTTTATTGCTATTTTAAATTGATTTTGTAGTATGCAATCTAATCCCAGGAACCTAACTTTGCTGCACTAACCAATGTCAAGAAAGAATATTAAGTGATCCACTCAAGAACAAAATGTCTGTGTTTTTATCTGTCTGTCGTGTGGAGCAGAGAGAGGCAGCAAGCTGAGCAGGAGAGGGACCTGCCCATCTGTCTTGTCTGCAACTAAAATATCTGAATTTCTTCTTTCTCCTGAGTGATGTCCCACCCAGCCCCTCCTGATCTTGCTGTGGTGCCTTGCACCTTCCCCACCTGTGCCATGGCTGCTGTTCTCCCCTGCAATCCTAAGGCAGAAGTTTTAACCCTTGATCCAGCAGCAGAGGCTGCAGCCTCCTCCCAGCCTTCGGAAAGGATTTCTTCCAGCAGGTGACTGGGCTGGCATTAAGAAAACAGAACACTGTCCTGGCATTTTCACCCTCTGCTGACTGCAGATACCACTTGCTGCTGTTCACACCTGCATCAGGAATTCCTTGGTTTGCTCTGGGGTGCCCCTGCCTGTCACACAGCACCCCCACATGGGTAAACAGGCAGCAGGGACAGATTCTTAGAAGTGTCAAAGTGCCTAAAATCACACAAGATGTTTGGCTTCATATCTAGGTGCCTAAATGTCTTTCAAAATCTCAATTCTAAAGCTTCAGTTTCTGAAATTGTATCAGAATTCCAACTGTTGCCCTGAAGAAACTCATCTAAAGAGGAGTGAGGAAGAGAGGAATGAGTTGCACAGATGTTCAGGCCCTACTTATACAAAAAAGAGTGAAAGTTCTACAGAAATATATCCTAAAGTTTAACAATATAAATAGGGGGGGAAAACTCCAAAATGTATGGTTTTAAAAAACTCTTATTTTAAATGCATCTAGTGATGTTCTCTGGGTTTTTTGCAATCTAACTAATTTTTGAAAGCTTGGCTTTGACAACATTATGTTCTTAAATAAATACTCAGGTGGAATCATTACCTCCTGGTGAAGTACATGTAGACAAGGGTAAGATTATAGCACAAAGTAGCAGCTTCATGTCTGAGTATCTCCATTTTTGGCAGCTTGCATCTCATTCTATTATTCAAGCATAGGGGGAGGATTTGAATGTAGAGTGTTGGGGGGTTATTTTAGTTTGTTTAATTATTAGCTTAGAACCAAAAATAGCGCAAGTCCTGATTTACTTTAACACTAAGGGTCCTATTCATAGAATCCAAGCCACAACCATGAGAGAATTGCATAACTTAGGAACATAATAACTGTAATTACCAGAACAGCAAAGGTCACTGGGTCCATCACCATTGTTTCCTAATTTCCCTTTTACTTTTATCCCTCTATGTGCATAGTCCTATTTTATCTATTCCTTCTTTAAACATCTTCTCTTCTTAAAGCATGAGTGAATTCACTGTCTCTGAATTAACCAGAACACCAGCTTTTCCTGAATGTCTTTTTTTTTTTTTTCCTAAATGCTATAACTTTTCAGCACTTCCTTCTTCTGCTTCACATTTTTGTTTGAATATTTAAACAATCCACTGAGAGTGATGGCTTTCCTGTCATCAGCTGTCCTTAAAGTGATGTCTGTGGAATCCTTCCACTGTGGAAAAGCTTACTCACCTTACTCTTCACAGTATTAATCTGACTAATTAAAAATTGTATTTTTAGTCAAACCTCGCTTGTCCAAGGCTATATAGCTGCTACCTCTCTGCTTTAAATCTGGTTTATTGTGGGGTCAGGGATCTTTCACCATATCCTGGGGATTGTCTGCTGCTCTCACTTAAAAAAAACCCCCTCATCTCTAATACAGTGTCCTGTTCTAAGAGGGAGTACTGTCTGCAGTGTTTCTTGTACACTAAGGCAGATTGTCCATGAGACAGGTTAGAATGGTCTCACCAAAGGCCTTTGTCGAGGCAGCTTCAAGTTCTCTCCTGTACAACATCAGATTTTGAAATGTTTCTCTACTTGGGTCAAATCAGTGCTCCCAAATCAGGGCAAAACTGTCTGGGAGGCTGTTGGGTTTGCATCCTCATCTGTCTCGGTGGTTTGCACCCTCATTTATCTCAGTGCTACACGATGTTCAGTGCAGTTTCTAAACTTGCCTGAGTGAGGGTTCCCTTCCATCCCGTGGGGAACCGAGACTGAGGGCATTAAATAACTTCTGCTGAATGACATCAGGGATCTGCATCTCTGCCACGAATCAAGCATAAGTCTTCTAAATCCCATATCAGCAGCCTCGGCATAAGTCATACCTCTCAGAAAAATTCAAGTTGCTTGGTGTTCAGGACTCCTCAGAATGTGAAGAGGACTTGTTTTGGCAGATGTTTGTCTGCTTCTATTTTAAAAATTCATATCTTCCCAGCACATTTTATCATAGCATGTCATGGAAACAATAGGAGTGACTGGCAAAGTAACATTAATCTGGGATAAAGTGTCAAAACAGGGATTTCTTGCAAACCAGGAACTGCTTTGTGGTAAGCAAACTTACAAGAACAGGGCTAGAAGAAAGCAGGTCAGATTGTTTTTGCTTGTGCTCCAACTTGGGTTATAACTTTGGTAATAATGCCATGTCATCTTTCTCAACAGTTCTGTTTTATGTGGAAAACTCCCCACACAAATCCCTTTTCTTTCACCAGTATTTTGAATGTAAATTTAGCATCTGACTTGGAGGGGTTTTTGAAATATTTTCATACTTGTCTTTCCAAAGAGCTTTGTGACTGGTGCAGGTTTTCATTGCTCCTGTGGGATTTTGGAGGAAGGATCCACATGTTTTCAACATGGTCTGGTGTGTCAACCCTGCCTGGTGCATTTTGATGTCAGGAACCCGCATGCAGTGAAATACCTTGGACACTGGTCATGATGGACCTGCCTTAGACTTGTGTTTTGCTCCCAGCTGGAAAAGTGTGCCCATGCAGCCACCTTTGTCTGTGCAGGGAAGGTTTAGCTCCTGCTCATCCAAGGCTGGTGGGATGGCTCATTAGCTCACCCACTGTCCAGGTAATGTTGGGGAGAGCTCCCCAATTTCCTGCTCAGGAAAGATCAGGGGACCGACAGTGGATTTGAAGAAGCAGCTTCGTGGAAATGCTGGAAGGCAAGTCAGCCTTTTCCTGGGTTTATAGCTTAGCAGCAATCATGGATCCTGAAACCTCTGTCTCCATCTGAGTTTCAAAGTGCTTACTTTAATCTGTAAACCTCCCCAGGCTCAATAAATTAGAGCTAATATTTTTGCCTCACTGCCATCCCTTACCTGAGAACAGATGCTCTGAGCAAAGCCACTTCGTGAATAAAACTCCCATTAATATTTTATATCTAAATGAATAATAAAAAATAAGAATAATATTTGAGGACATGAGAGATTAGTCAAAAGTAATTTAAAATATATATGCACATTTTAATGTAAATGCATGAGGTGTTATGACTGCTCTGGGTAGACCATTATGTCACTGCCTAGAAAGACTGCTTTTGTGCTCAGCTCCAAGATGAGACTGGGAGTGTGGGATGGATTAGAAAGAACATGGAAAGCAAAACCCCTACCCACTGGTCAGTGTATCCCTGTGGGTGCTGTTCTCACGGAAGCCAAACTTGGTGTTTGGAGAGGAAGGAAGGTTTGTGAGTGGTGTTGCAGCTTGAGCCTGTTAAAAATGAAATTCTCAGCACTTGGTGTCTGCACATTCTGTGACTGCCTTTACCTCAAATACTTCGCTCTTGAACGCTTGGCAATAAAATAATAGTTTTGTAATTGGACTTATAAGAAATTAGTCTTTATTGCAATTTCTAGGAATAAGAGGGGTTTCAAATTGAATTAAGGCACAATGTTTTCTTTAAAATATAAGCTAAAACCTGTGTAAATATATAGCCATAGTTTTGCACAGTGACCATGAGCTAAGGGTTTAGTTTAGCCTGTTTGAATATCCAACTTGGGCTCTCTGGTTTTCACAAAAATTTCAAAATCATGGGGCTCTTCCATGGATATGTGGAGCACCTGTGCCAACAGGAGCTTGGACTGGCAGCACAGCAAATTGTCAAGTCTCTCTGCAAATGACTTTCTTGCCCCAGTGGGGTGTGTTCACTAGGAAAGGTTGTGTTTGAGTAGTTGCAACAGCCAAAAAGAGAAAAACTACATGAAGAATTAAAAAAAAAAAAAGAACCAACCCTGTTGTAAAGGAGCTTGATTTGTGTCGAAAGGAATTAATTCCCTTTGAAAGGTACTCCATTGCTAATTAATTCACATGCACCTAATGTGTGATTTCAATTTAAAAAGCTAATCCCCTTGTGTGAGTTCAAAGAGGTTTTTTGAAAAGTGGAACATTTCAAATGCCTATGAAAATGCAAAGCAAATCAAAAGGGGTTAAAACTTCATCAGATTGATTATTACCCCAAAAGTATTTCTAGAAAGGATTTGTGTGAATGGCTGTATATATATATATATAATATATACTATATATATATATATATATATATGACAGAACTGAAGGAGCTGATCTACAATAATCAGGATGCTGATGAAGATTTCTTAATATTTAGCCTTAAAAGGCTTCCAATAGATCTAAAGAAGTTCTTAATTTAAAAAAAAAAAAAAAAAAGGCATACCAAAATGTGAACTTTAAAACCTTTATACATAGATTTCCTGTGATGCTCCAACATGGTCAGGGAATTTCCTATGGAAGTATCTCACCCTTCTGCAGAGCACTGCCACTGAGAAAAGGACTTGAACTCCAAGAACCACAGACAAACCAGCACTTACCTAAGAGACCTAAATGCAGCTTTATCACATGCAAAGTCATTTTATTCCAAATGTCGACCTTTTGACAATGAATCTTCCTTTTTTCACCTTTTTTTTTATTTTATTTTGAAGACTTCAAACAACAGAATGAACTAGAAAAGTCAATTTCAATAAACACACAGGTATTTTTAAATGGAACTTTTAATTTTTTTTGTATCAAGTGACACAAAACTCGTAGTTCTTAATTTGGAAATGCATTGGAAGATCAGGTGACAGGAGCCACCCAGCTATTTTCAGAAAGCTGCATCTTTTGAGAAAATGCAATAAATCCTCCCCAACCTATTGCATATTGCAGTGCTTAAATATATTTATTTTCTGCTCTATTATTTATTACTTTTGTCCTTCCTCACACTCTCATGCCAACTTAATTTATCTTTATTCATGATAACTGGAGAGGGTGGCAAGGAGTATTTGTTTGAGGACAAACACTTCTGCAACACAATGAAACCAACTCCTGACCTTCAGATTGGAAGAAGCCCTGTGGGAATAATACTGTGAGGAGAAACCCCCCAAAAATTAACAAGATTCCCCTACAAGAGCTAGCACAAACCTTGGGATGCAAAAAGTTGAGGATTTTGACCATCTCTGTTCTTTCCCCCCATCAGTCAGGATGTCTGTCTATGAAGATTGAAGTCTGATATTTGCCAAGCAATTTTTATCCTTGTATGAATACTTCTCATGGAACTAATAAAAAAAACCCAAAAAACCAAAATCCCTTACCCCTCCATGTAAGCAACACTGATTTTTTCTGGTTAGCAGCTGCATGTATGCAGGGAGCCTCTGAATATCCACTTATTACACTGCTGTTCTCACAAAGTGTTGAAAGAGGATACAATAATAGGTCAGGACAGAGAGAATATCAGAAAATCCCAAATAGATTTTTCATGTAGCTTATTGGAATCAAATATATCCTGGGGCAGTGAGAAAGAAAGGAGTTTTCAGTCCAAAATAGAACTTTTAAGATTTTTTTTTTTTTCATCCTTTTCATAAAGCATCTGAAAGTCTGAGGAAAAGCAGGGGAAAGGAGGATGAAGTAGGAAAATACCTTGAGGGATTAATGTTCGTGTCTCAAATAACACTTTCATATTTTGCAGCTTTCAAGCTTTCTAGCTTGTTTTTTTTTTTTTTTTTTCCTTTTTTGTTCTGGGAATAACAGCTTTGTTTCCTGTAACGCAGTTTTGGTGCATTAGGTGGACACTGTTCTAGTTGTGTGCTGAGGAGTGTTTGTTAAAGGGGAACAGTCTGCAGTGGTGACACTGCTGTCCATACAGGCTGGGGGTCCTGTGGGCATTCACCGCTGCTCCCTCTCAGCCTCCTGTCCACCAGCATTCCCAGATCCTTCCAGCAGAGCTTTGTAGGAGGCTTGTCTGAAGGTGCAAGGCTTTACATGTGTCCTTGCTGCATTTTGTGGGGCTCTTTTTGGTTCAGTCCTGAGTGTTTCTGACTGGTGGCCCTGCCCTCGACAGCCTGGCTTTACATTATTATGTTCTTACTCTGAAAGAGTTTCCCTAAAACCACAGAGAAGAAATGTCTGGTAGGGGCCTTGTTAATGTTATTTGTGTTCCTGTCCAGCAGCAAAGGGTTCAGCTGCAGATGTGCTCTTTAAACACCTTAGCTGATGATGCTCTGCTTTCTTTGTGATTCTGTACTGAGTCACCATGTGGATTTCTTGTGTCCTTATCCCTTCTCATTTCCAATCTAGAAATGTATTTTTTCATGGATATTCTGGTATTTATTTTTGTGCTCTTTATCATGTCTTATGTTCAACTTTGATAATTTATGAACCCCAATAGTAGCTAAAAATCACAGTCTATACCCAGAAGTGTTCACATGCCATTTTCTATTTTCTACATGCAAACCTTCACTGACATGTGTAAATCAAGGCTCTAGACACAAGTGCCTATTTTCACAAAGGAAATTGATGCCTGTTTGCTTCTGTGAGTGACTAAATACAGGGCAAAGACTGAAGATGCATAATTTTGGACAATTAAGTTCAAAAAATATCACGTGTTTTATTTTTAACTGCTTCTGATTATTTTTTTTTAACTAATTGCTCTTGCTCTGATTCATATCCCTGCAGAGCTCTGTGTGTGTGTTTGTAGCTCAGCTCTGACTTCACAAAGTGAGCAGTCAGCAGTCAGCAATTAGTCAAAGTCTGAGGAGCTTGCTCAGTATTTCTATTACAACCATCACTTGGGGCTGCACACAAGGCTGTGACTAAATGCCTTTCTTGGAAATGCTTCTTAGAAGCATAAGACTGAAAACATTTCCCTGGTTCCTAATAACTAGTTGTCTACTGGTGGAAAGGCAAGAATGATTCAGTAATAGCATAAATATCAAGGTGGTTTAGGCATAATAAGGGTGCACTGACTGTGACCAGCAAGTATAGGATGGCTTACCTTATAAATGTTTATGATACATCTTAACTTTGATAATTATCACTCAATAAGACATTTTTGCTTCAGAAAAGGCTACAGGCAAGGATGTTAGAAGATTATTAAGGTTGAAAAACTAAGCATGCAGAAATGAAAAAGTACCTTTTATCTGGTTAGTATGAGCACTTTATAAGATAATCTTTAATCACACAACCACACATTGTGTTTTCTGTGCTTTCCTAGTGCTGACAATTCACTCAGCTTTTCAGGGGAAGGCAGGTAAATATATTTACTAATTAAATAGCAAAGAATCCGGGGGTGCATGAAGAAAACCTTTAACCCATTCAATGCTGCATTGTCCCATGAGCCTGAGCTTGGTCCGTCTGACTGCTGGGAGGAAACCAAATTCTCTTTTTCTCTTGTTCCTGAAGGATCTCAGTAGGTAGATTCCTTTTCACCCCTCTTGTGTTCTACAGAATATTGAGAAACATAGCAGCCTGGTGAAAGCTAGAAAGTGAAACCACATCAGAAAATCTGTGTGTGCCCCTGTGGGGTGACCCTGCCCCCTGCACGGCTGGCACAGCAGGTTTGTGGCACGGCAGGTTTGGGGCACGGCAGGTTTGTGGCACAGGCCTCTGCACAGGTTGGATAGACCAACAGTGCTGATGGCTGAGCAATACAAGTGGGGCTGGTATGCCTGACATAAGCCAGAGTTCCTCCTAAAATATAAAAATCTCTCTTTAAGATACTGGACTTTCTTTATTACACAGGCGGTTTTTCCTGTGTCTCTTTGTTAGGAATGGATGAATATCTTTCTTCAGTGGAATTTTTACATTCAACAAGAGTTGTTATGGCTCTAACATGAATTAGAGAACTGGCTTGATTTATATTGGATTTGTATATCAGTCTGAAGAGATAAAATTCAAAAAAGGGATAAGGGATTGAAATCAAATCTAACAGGAAAGAATTACAGGCATGGGAACCATCCAGTGTATAATAAGTTTTTGAAGTTTCCCTTTTCTCTCTTAAGGACTGTTTTTTTTCTGTCTGTCTCAAAGAAATGGCATATTTTAGGTATTACACTTGTGTAAAACAATGTGATGAACTTGTTGGGTTTGTAAAGAAATCACACTCATTTCCCTCACCACATTCAGGCAGTGACCCTTGGGATGAAAGGTGACCTTAAACATACATAGGCCAGCAAGAGCTGGAAAAGATGTGCCCTGGGATACCAAGTCACAGCCTCACTTCCTCATAAGCTACGTGGGGTCTCAAAATGCTCCTGTCTAAGATGTGCAAAGATGGATTAGTGCCTGCAAGTGTATCAATTATTTGGTTAGAGTTTAAACCGTTTTGCTATAATCAGAAAATCTAAAGCCATATTATCCTGGGAATACATAAATTGTTGCTTATATTTGATAGGTTTGAAAATCTTTGTTTATGATATATGGTATTATTTTTCTTTTTTCACGTGTGACAATATAATACAGTAATTCTGAGCTGACTCACGCATTACAATGATTCAGCAAGCTTAGAAAGTCAAAAAGTAGACATAGCTGACTTGGAAATTGGAGACACTGAGCAGTCAGAAGTACAGAATCTGGTTGTATAAAAAGTAAAACAATTTCAGTGAAACTGTTATGAGTTGTGTACATTTACACAAAAGTACATACAGGTTGACCAAAAATAATATACCAGGACCTGATTTTATTAAAGTCAGTGACATAACTGCTGGCAAATTAATTGCAAGTAGGACTTGACTCTAACTTCTTAAAACATTACAAATGTTGAATAATATTAACAGCTACACCTGATATTTCTTAAGAATCAAGGGATCTAAAAGCAAATCATACCAAAATCAAATCAGATTAAACTAGTGAAAAGGCTAATTTTTCCACAGAAAATCGTGTCTGGTTGACGCTGGTTGACAGCAGGAATGGCTGCTTTTCAGACAGTCATCTGATCACCAGTCCAACTGTGCATCTGAACCTCCTTCCTCACAAACCCTACCAAAATATTGCCATATTGCAGCTTTGGAAGATGCAATCGGATTTGGAGAGTAAATGTTCCCAAACACAGGGGGCCACTTAAGGAGTAATAAAATAACAAGGCATGGCCTTATTAAAGGGGACCAGCCAAGGAGAGAAATATAAAAGTCCCTGAGGCTGAGGGGGGGATTGACAGGAGGAGGAGGAAGCAATAGAAAAGAACTAAATGGAGATAGACAGATTGAAATTAGATGGCAATTACTGAAAACGTATCATCCATGTCCTTCAAATGGTGTTCTCTGTGATCCAAGTGGCTGGAAAAATCTAAAAATCCATTTGTTGCCATTGGGCAAATTTAAATGCTGAGCATTTTTGCTCTCTCAACTCCTCTAAATCGTTTGGAACAGTGCAGGTGAGATCTTCAGCAAGTGTAACTCATTTTTGCTCCATTGGCATAGAAGGGATGAAGTCACCAAAGCCAAAACCGTTCACATTAACTGAAATTCTGGCCCTGTAGCTCTTAATTTATATAATTCATAGCCAAATCTCACATCTTAGTTTCCAGCTTTAGAGTTTTAGACCTCTGTATCTTAACTTGCCAAGTTTTGGTGCTGTCATGAGCTCAAATCTGCATAGGCTAATCTGAGCTATCGGTAACTTTGGTTTGAAAATGTTGGCATCTTTTTTTATTGTGTGAGCATTTAATGCCTTCTGCTCTTGTCTGCACTAAAATACCATAAAAATACACCATTTGTTTTATTATTGCCTTTCAGCACTGCCAATTCTATTCTTAGCTGTAGCCTAAAGTATTATGACATTGAACAGACAAAACAAATGTTATGTAGGTGTTGGCTATCCCATAAAAGGTATTCTTACGAGGGGAAGAAATTAATCTGAAGTATTTGTCTTCATTTTATCAGGGGCATTTTCCCTATTTCAGTGCTAGAACAAGAGATTGTTCCTGTCTGTGTTGTTGTTTTCCTCCTTTTAGAACCGATGTTTTATGGTTTTTTCTTTGTTTATCAAAGGATCCCACCTGGGAAAACCTTAAAATGTTCCAACATGTATCACATAATTTTTATGCTATATCCTTGTCTCATCCGTCAGCCCTGATGTTCTTAATACATCAGCTCCCAATGTCTCCTGTGCCAGTGACATCACCTTCATAACTCATTTGTTATGTTTTGGAACACAGACCTTCATATTTAGTGTGAGCTTCCTCTCAGCATTCACAGAGCTAATCATTGTCTGCCTTCACATCCCTTCCTAAAGCCATTTTCCCATATGATGACAGAAAATTTTGAGTGATTATGCAGCTGCTTTGCTTTGACCTCTCCTTTTCTTTTCACCAAATATTGTCTCACTGTGACATTGGACTCCCCATTTGTTTCCTGAATCCATCTGTTGCCTCTTCCTTACGCCTAGATGGTGTTCTCTGTGACAGCTCCCACTCATGATTATGTAGGTGCTGCAGGAATACAATGTAGATCAACAATAACAGCATTCTTATCTCTCCTGTTTTGATACAAGCAGTTTCATCAAAAAACATGTGTCCTTTAGTTACCCAGTCTTAAGGGAGAAAGAATTAGAAGCTGTAAAATCAGCAGACCAAAGCAGCCCAAACACGTAACTGCAGTGCTTTGATCAAGCAGAGACACCAGGTTGGGAAAGTTTCCCAGTTCAAAATGACATATTCACCAGCCACTCGTGTATTCACAGCTACCAGTGAGTTATAGACAGAACCTGTCAGTGTAAATTGTGCTCTGTTTAAAGGTTTCCTGCAGGAAGATTGTTCTGCCTCTTCCCCCACGATGAGTGAGCGAGAGGGGGGAGGCCTGGCGTGGTCTGTGCCCCTGCACGGGCTGTGCTGGGCACTGCAGGCTGACTGAGCAGGGCTTGGCCTTGCAGCTCTTCAGCATTTAGCTCAGCCTCTACCAGGCAGGGTGACGTCCCTGATGTCCTGGGAGCTCACAGTGTGTTTGCTGACCATGTGTGTGCAGATGGCACATCTCCCTGCACAGACTCATCCCACGAGCTGTCCCTGTTTACTCTTTAAGGAGCTTTCTCCTGTTACCTCTGTGTCTGTACCCTGGCAATGGACCCTTTCCATCTCTGGTGCTTCCAGCCCTCCTTCGCTAAGTCCAGTTGTTGAAACCCAAAGTATAAGATGCCTTTAAGCCTCCTGGTGTTTATTTACAAATGAGAGGAAAAAAAAGGTGTTTCATGAAATGCAAAACATAATGCATCTCCAAGCATATCTCCTGCCTAAAGAGCGAGTTAACAAAAGCAAAATCAGTTCAGGCTTTCAGATTTATCGGAGCATGACCACAGACACAGCTCATGGCTCAGAGTGTGCATGTCAGATGCAAATGCTGCCCTGATCTAAGCAGATGCAGGGAAGGGAACTCCACAGGCCACTGCAAAGCTGCAGCTCCATCCCATGGGCAGAACACACGCCCCTCTGGCTGGGAAGAACGCACTTTGTTACTGCTACCGGATAGCCAGGATGCTCTGAGATGGTGTGGCCAGTCTGTTCTCCCCAGGGGGCTGCCTGTTAGTTTGTAGCCCTTCGATAATTTCAGAGGCTGTGTCAGGAGATAGCCCAAGTCTTTGTTAACAGGATGCCCTAATTTTCTCCTTTTGCTATGCAAAATCTGCTGTATTTTCTAATTGACAAAAGCACTTAATGAAGTTCAGTACTTTGTGCTAAACACTCTAATTTCTTTTTTGCATATGCAGCCACTTCAAAGGTCTTTTCTAAACTTCAAAGACTACCTTTTGAAGTCTCTTAAATTGTGCGCCAGCTAAAAGGATTTACGTCCTCCATTCAAGGAGCATTTAAGTAAATACTTCCACCGGAATACATTTTTGTATTTCACCAGTGTCCCCCCATGAAGAATCAAAGGTGTCCCTGCCCACAGCAGGTGGGCTGTGACTAGATGACCCTTACTTGGAGGGTCCCTTCCAACACAAACCATTCTATGAGTCTGTGGTTACCTTTGCTGTACTAAAAACTCCTGTAATGCCCCGTGACAGAGAGACATGTAGGACAGCTATTAACATAAGAATATTAAATATTTGCAAAAATACTACCTAAGAGTCCGAAAGAAAGAGGGACTCAGCCCCCTCCTGATACTGCCAATATTATTTTCCTAATTCCAGTGCAATTTAGGATAGTGCAAGCATGTTTTGGGTGAAGTGCTACTGCCAGCAAAGCCCTTCAGAGTTCTGCCAACCTGACAGTAATTATAACCTGAAGTTTCTGTCAACATCCTTTGAGAAGCAGGCTGTAATTCATAGGTCCCAGGGACACTGTGGATATGCCTCTTCCTCCACTGTATGCTTCCATACCCACAGGGAGATAGAAGCAGTAATTTCTCAGCAGAAAGTCCTCCACTTTTTGGCCACGTGGATTCACTGTTCTGGATTGGCAGAAGAGGACAAAAGGTATCCATAAGGACTCCTATATCTGGGACTGTAGTTTCAAGTTAATTAATCTGAGAACAATAATTAGAGCTCAGCAAGAGTCCCAGGGCAGGTGTTCTCAAAAACTTCAAGATAGTTTGTTTTCACTAGTTTATTTCTAGATTTTGCCACTGTGTAAATCATGAAAGGGAGTCTGGCATCTGATAGTTTGCATTTTCTGAAACTGTGCTGCTCTCTCTATAAATCCCAGTGTTCTGAGAATTTCATCTAACTTTATGGTATCCTGGTTACAAATTCGGTTGGATTTTTTTTTCTTTACAAGAGTTTTGGGCGAAAAAATGAATTTTTAAATCAAAATATCTCCAAAACTGAGTTAGCTTGGACTAGAAAACAAAACAGGAAGTGGAAGAAGTCCAGCACCCACTGTCTCTGTGTCTTTAAGAAGTCACTGAGTTTATCTCGCTGTTCTGTTCTGCCCTTCCCCTTGTGCTTTGGCTGGACTCTGCAAGTGTCACTTAAGTGAACAAATATCCGAGACTTCATCTCTCCGTGCTTTCTTTGCTGCTGGGAATAGATTTAAGCAATAAAAGCAGAAGACATATCTTTGATTTCCAAATCACACCTTTGCAGTCACACGAGGCTTGTGTGTCTGGGAGGCCAGAAATAGTGTCTTTCTAAAGTCCTGCCCCAGCTCCATTGCTATTGGTTGGACTGGCCCCACTTCCCCCAAATGCCAGTTCTGAGCTGTCTTAGTAGTGTAGAAAAATCATCTTAGGCATTTTAAATAAAAATGATGCAACTTTCAAAGAGGCTGAGCGCAGCTCCCGTTTGATTTCCCTGGGATTCATAAAATGTAATTAGGCCACTTACACAGAAGGATCCTTGAATGTGAACACATTTTATTTATCTAGGTTAGACTGTTTTGGCCTATTGTTTATTTCATAACTAAGCCTGATCTACTTTTTAGATGCACTGTAAGGAATTAGGTTTCTTCCAGTCCCCTTTAAACATGTTGTTTCAGATGTATTATCAGATGTTCAATCTCAGCTGTAAATAATGACTCTCATTTTCAGGTAGACCACAGCTTAATTTGTAAAGTTGCTTAATTGTCTTACACACTGTGTTCTCTGCCAAGTTATTTAGAGTGCTTTCAATACAAAATGCATTATTCAAAACTCAATCTGTGCTCTTGACTTGCAAACTTCACATACATTACAGAGGCTCATCTGTGTTTTCTTTCCTTCCATGTTCCAGCACCTACATCTCTTAATATTTATAGTCTTTGAAAAAAATATTCAATTCAGAATTTCTTCACCCTTGCAAGCAGCTAATCTAAAGCAAATATCAGAAGGACAGATAGCATGAGTACACTCTAAGATGATGAAACTCCCTCTGCTGTCCTTTCCAAGTCATTGAACAATAATGGCAACAACAGCTTTGTTCACCTTTCTGCCTTTCTGCTGCTTTTCAGCAGTTGAAAACAACCTCTTTAAGTAAAAGAGTAGAAGCAAAGACTCATATGCTGTGTGGGATCTCTGTTTACCTGGCACATTGCTAGGAAACTACTGTGTTACAATAATTTCCCATTTCCCATTGAAAGGAATGAAAAGGCAGGTGGGATCATTCCCTAAAAGTGTGACATTAAATTGCATCAGGCTGTTCTTGACAGCTGTGATTGCTGTGCGCTCATCAGAAGAACGAGCTCTGCTGTTTTAAGCTGCAAATGGGAAGACTAAAGATTCCTGGACTTTCTGCCACACCTGTTCTCACTCAAAAGCATAGACGAGATACTGTTATAAAGTAATAATAATTACATGAAAAGCTAATTAATTATTTAAGACCTTAATTAATCAGGAAGCAACATGAAGTTCTATCAGTAAATGCCAGGAAACATGTGAAACCCCTGTGACTGTTTAACTTCCGAGCTGAGTGCCTCGCTCAGCAGTGCCTGCATTGCACCACTCCTCCCTCCTCCTGTTGCATAACAGCCACAGCTGTCCCACTGCGATCCGCTCCTGCTGTTGGGGATTTCTCTTTGTCGCTTCCCCTTGCTGCCAAGCCCATTCCTTGCTCCCTGGAGTACGGATTTCCAGCCTTGGGAACTGCTCGGGATGGCTCTTGCCCTCGTGCTACCTTTTACATTGTGCTCTGTAGCTGCGTTCCAGTTTCATGAGTTTCCCCTTTTCCAGTCTTTGATTAACAAGATGTGGTACCAGAACTGTCTTTAACTCTTGATAGCCTCAGAAATAATCTTGTTTGTTCTGAACTGCAGCACTCCCCAAGTGCTGGCTTGCTCCAGTGACCAGGGATCTCGAATTCTTCGGAAATATTTAATCTCTAAAAAAATATCTTCACTGAAGTCCAGGTTAGAAATTTAGAAGAGGAGTTTGCCATGTTATAAGAGATGCAGAAAGAGGAAGAGCATTCACTGAAGGAGTTTGATGATAAGAAAAAGTTTAGATTTACTCTGAGCTCCAAGAGAGGCTCACATTATTGATATGTTCCCAGCTGATTTGACCATCTCTACTATATTTCTTTCCATCAGAACCTTAAAGCTGTCATTTATATTTTAACATGTGCTTAAGATGTTATGTGGTTAAACTGTGAACAGTAATTCACCTTCAGCTACAGTCATTTTCTCTCCCATAACAAGACTTCCATAAATCATTCCCAACAAAGTAAATAAATCTCTCAGTTCCCACCATGCACCATTATTAAATTTCAATCTTTCCTTAAAAATAAAGATTAATGCATTTAGTAACTGCAAATAACTAGAACTGCCATCCTTTAAAATATTATCTCCAGGTATAGAATTTGAAGTAGAGAAATGCATTTACTTTTAGGAATTTGGACATTAATCATCTGGCAGAAGTGGCATTTGATATACATGGAAGCTGGCAGTGGAGTGGAGCTGTGTTTGACACCTCCAGGGAACATCTACAATAACCTACAAAAAAGTGGCAGGGAAATACAATGAAGGTTCATCCTGAAATATGGAAGTGCTCATGACCTACACCACAGTGCTGACAGCCCTTCTGTGCCCTTGGGAATCTTGTGCATTAGTTTCCCAGTTAATTTTTGTGCTGTAAACATTTGCACAATTTCATTTTCATGTGCTGAGCACCAGCAGAATCAACAAGCCCCCTCAGTGAGCCTTGTGTGCAGCGGTGCAATGCAGACTTGTTCATTTTTCTCTGTGTGGAATGAAATGGTCATACTGAGAAGATGATGTTGAATTTGCTTTTTTGAAATGGTTATAATACTCTATGTCTGGGTTTTTATAAGGGCGTAGGGTTTAGCATTTTTTTGTGTTTTCTTTTTTGTTTGTTGATATTCCTTTCATTAGGGTTCACTAAATTCATGAGATTTACTTTGAAGAATATCTGCTTTTACATCAAAAGTTTGTTTTAGTATAGGAAATCCATAACGTTTACTTTTTAATTGTATGAAACATCAAATATTGTCTGGTAGACAATTGTGATTTAAGAAAAACATCATCAACAACAACACTACTTTGAAATTTAAAAAAATCTCTAGATTTGAAGATTAATCTTACTGATCTTGTTTTAGGAAAACATAATTTTTTCAGGCTTCTTCAAATTAAAAAACAATTATAGTAGAAAAAATATCAGTTGAATGAATTAGGAAACTCTAAGACAAGAGTATAGTTCTCTGATACCATCTTTAGCATGTGGAAAAGTGGATGCAGAAGATTACCACGATAGAGGAATAGCATTATTGCACACATTTTGGGAGGTAAATGGCTGCCAAACACAATGGCACCAGTGAATCAGCCTCCCTGTATTTAATGGGTACTCAGGTAGCTTAAACAACATGTACAGTTGTCTATCCATGCTGGAACTGTGCTTCTCAAAAGTGGAAGACACCACCTGAAAATACAGCCCATCAGGACATGTGAGAGATGTGCTCAAGGATCAGTGGTGCCTGAGAGGTGTGTTCCATTTACTGCTCCACACTGGAAATTAAGTCCCAGAGCTCTACAAATATTGTAGTCACACCTCTCTGAAGCTGAAGCTGCAAGCACGTCCTGTGACACAGCCTAATTGAATAGAAAGAGCTTTCCACTGAAGATTTTCAGCATGCAATTCCTATTGTATGTGCTTTTGTTTGTATGGTGCAGCTGTATGTGGCACATGCTGTTATCATCTACTATACAGATCACACTGTGGAAAGACCTGGAAAGGTGACAAGAAAAGCTTCTCTTGTAGTTGGTTAAGCTTGCCAAAAATTGCCACGTTGTGAGTTTTCTTTCTTTCTCTTATGAAAAGAAAATTCATGTCACTGCAGTTGTGGTGACAGGAATAGCCCGAGGTAAATAAATACACAGACCAATTTTACTCAGAATTTTTCATCACACAGCGTGGCTCCCTTGCAGTTAACACAAAACTTCCCTGACAACTCCACTCCTCAGGAATTTGATACCTTCTGTGGCAGGTGATGTAGCTTTGTACCTTTTCTTGATCTCAGATGTCACAGCCTTAATCATTTCCACTTACTAACCAAAAGAAACCATATATAAAAATGCTGTCCACAGCTACCTGGTGACATGAGTGAAGCAATCTTTTTGCCTGTTTACCATGTCAAATGCTGGAGAACAACATGCGCACTCCTCACATCCACTTAAGCACTTAACAGTGTTCATGTATCGATTTCCAAGTGTCTTTTAAACCACTCTGATGAATTCATATGAGCATTGGAGGATTTGTGAGTTGTCCAAATGGACATCGATCACACATAATGACCTTGTTTCCACAAGGAACATTCTCTCCATTCCTTTCCTTCTCTTTTTCTCTCTGGTTTGCTAGCCAACATATACTATATTACATTAGGATTCAGTCCTCTGGCAGCAGATGTGGCTTAAACATTTTTGTCTTAATAAAAGAAATTACATTCTACACACTTGTCCAAAGTTCTGCATTAACCTCATTATTGCATTTATTTCTCATCCAAATCAATGCAAATGAGAACACGAGAGTTTTTCCTTATAAAGGATTATGTACTATGAATATATAAACTGCCCAGTGAACGTCCCTAATTATGGGATCAGACTGCTGGCAAGAGAAAAGTTTAACTACTTAGTCCATATGAAAAAAAAAAAAAAAATTAAGGAAACTTCATATTTTAAGGTTTAGCAGAGCTTAACACTTCATCATTGCTTCTTGAAGTAACCTGCACCTACTCTGGATCGTGAAACAGTTTCTTGGAAACTATGGAATGGCTCCAAAATTTTTCTCTCTATTATGTCAGCTTCACAAAGGTGTGTCTGGCTGCGATTGGTCTGAAATGCTCCCTCAGCCTGGCAGCAGTCACTGCCTCCTGGGGGAGTGCCCGGGGAGGGAGGGCTGGGGCCACTCCCTGCCTCTGCCTCTCACCACTTCCCCTTGCTGCGTCACTGCCTTCTTTTACACCAAACAAATAAATACTTCTCGGCAAGAAAGCAGATTTGCCTTATGAAAAGGGTCAGAAAGCCAGTACATGGCCAAGCCCATATAATTTAAGCAGCAGTCCAGAGTGCAGTGTGAAATCTTTAGCACAGCCTTATCTCCCTGTGAAGTTGTGTTGGTGGCTGGTGATTTCTTTATGTTCTCACAAGAGAGATCATTGCTTAGCAGAAGTGCTGCACTGATTTTGATATACAGAGGAGACTCACAGGCTGCATTTTTTGGTGTCTCAGGTTTTACTATCTGGGGGACTGTGTTTATGTCTGGTTAGTTAAATCCGCATTTAGTTGAACAGTTGTTTTACTTTGATACAATTGGCAACACTGAGTTCCACCTGTAAAATTACAGGCCTCTTAAAAATCAGACCTCCCCAACCATAGTGCAAATCAATGGTCACTGAACATTGCTATACTTCCACTTTTTGCTGCTGTTATGCAAAGGTTAAGAAATACATGGATTAAAACACATCTTTTGTTCTACAAATTTACTACAAGAGTGTAAGTTAAAATGTGTAGACAGGGAGATGTAAGCAAGATTAAACCAAATTACTTACTGCAGTATTCATAAATTTATTTTACGTAGCCCTTTCTGTGATATCCTCAACAGAAACAAATTCCCTTTAAGTAAATTTCATTTCACTTACTTAAACTTTACTTGAACTAAAGCTTTTTTTCTGACTTACAATATCCACTGTATTAAAGATACTTAAACATTACATCTCTATTCAGTTAATTCTGCTTTGCTTTCCTGCTTATCTTTGCCCATGTAGACATGGCATCAGAGCTGCTGGCACAGAACCCGAAGGGGCTGACCTTGGAGTGTGATGTAAAGCCTCTCTGTGTAGTCTCTCACCTGGAACTCCCTGTTCCTTTCACCTCTGCTGAATCACAGTGATGTGCTTTGTAACAGGAGCTGATAGGGATCATTTATAACTGGGACTGCTTTTATACACACAAGACCATAAGATGGATACATTTATTAAAATGCAAAAAAAAAGGTGGCTTTTTTTTTTTTTTGGCAGTTGGGTTTTTGTTTGGGTTTTTCTTGTTTTGTTGGTTGTTTTGGTTTTTTTTAATTTACTATTCAGGCTTCTATGGAGATTTTTTTTTTTTTTAATAGATAGATGGTTCGATAGGTAGACATCCTGGCCTTAGTGACCCAGAACTGTCTGTCTTCCTATGTTCCTGTGATAGAGTTTGTTTCTTAAGATTAAATCATCTTTAAATTTTAAGAATGTTTGGAAAATGTCTTAAGGTTGCTACATTTATGAGACAAGAGGTCATAAAAATAGTTACTAATTCAAATTGTGAGAACAGCAGCAAAGAAACTGAGGGGTGGGGAAGTAAACCCTGCTTAGATATGACAGGGGCTTTTTGCTATCCTTGCCAAAGGTTAAGGAAGGCAATTCCCCTCCAACAGATTCCAGCGGAGGGAGAACACATCTCTCCTCCTCTCAGCACAGCAGGAGTGCCAAGGCAGGTGTCAGCCCAGGGAATTTGGGCTGTATGCACATTCCACAACGCTGTGCCCATGGCTTTCCAAATGCTTATGTCTACCTGCAACACTTGCAGGCTTGAATATACCTGTGCTTTCCTCTAAGTTGACAATGTCCAACCATACTGGAAATAACTGTCCAGCCCAACAAATCTGAGTTAAGTGACAGGAGAGCACAGTGGAGAAGGCAAGGGGATATGAAAACTGGTGAGAAAGCCAAGCCTGTTGGTTTGGCATCCTTGTTCTTTGCTTTTTTTTTTGGTTTCTAAAACATTATGTTTCACAAAACACATTTTGTACTTTGTTCCTCTGTGTTGTCTTTTATCCAAGGGATCTCAGAGCACTTTACACACATTATTAATTAGGACCCAAAGCAACCCTGGGGGTAATTAAGTGTTTATTGCTGTACAGATGCATGAGCTGAAATAGGGTCTGAGACACAGGGCCTTGTTTACATTAAAGGCCCCTTGGACCTCTCTATTAACATGAAGTGTCTTTAAAATAGTTGTAAATTAGATTCTTAGGACTGTTAGTGCTTCTTTATCCTTGCCATTTCTTACTCTAACTTATTCCCAGACCAGTTACTGTTCCTGACCTTGCACTGTGAACTGACAGAACCTGTTCTGGTTTAAGTTCCCTTATGGCATCTGCACAGAGCCAATTGTATAGGAAACTCAGCACTGCTCCCAACAGCCTTTACATCAACAGCTCCCTGCTGCAAAGAGGATAACCTCCACATTTAATCACTGTCATGATTTCCCTCTGAATCTGCATTTCCTATTTACAGTGCACAGTTTCAAGAGGAGGGAGGAAAAGTGTTCCTGTCCTGATCTGTGTAATTGGGATTGCTGAAGGTGGCTTAGGTACAGTTGATTAACTCAGCATTGCAGTGAAGCAGAAACAAAGTGTCTGTTGATTTGTCTCAGAATATGAGTGATAATTTCCATTCAAAAAATGCTCATTTCTTTTTTATATTTTCTGCTCTTGCCTTTAGTTTTAACTGCTGAAATTCTGGCTGAGTTCTCCTCTAGGTAACTCTGTTCTTCATTTAGTTTGTCCCTAAATTTATCTGTCAGGTGTGGCTTTCCTCTGCTAAAACTTTGGGGGTTTGGTGTGTCTGGTTTTTAATTCTCTCTCTTTCTTGCTGTTCTTTCAGCAAGTTAGAAGCAAAAGAGAAAATTATATTGCTGTTATAAACACAACATAACAAATACTATGCCAGGAATTTTCTCTGCATTCTGTCTCTGCCCTGACCTTGCTGTAGGGAGAGTAGGAATTTGCCTCTGCTTCTCACTTATGCAGATTAACTGAAGCCATACCTTCCCAAAGCTCCCAAGGGAGGTACAGAAAACTGCTTTTTCAGAATAAGGAAGGTAAAATGGAAGCCTGACAGTAACAACTTTCCTAAGAAACCTTTGCAATATGAAAAAGGGACTGGTTTGCCTGGCTAGTCCCCAACCAGACTTCCACTTCCTCTCTTGTGGACAGTGATGGAGTTAGGTTTCAAAAAAACATTTTTTCCCAATCAGACAAGGAGATCCTGTGCATGAAAAACTGTGGATAATAACCTGTGCTACACTTTTAAATGAAGAATGGAAGGTGAACCCAAGTGCAGAATTTCCTTTGTACTTAGCAGACATGTTTCCCTCACCAACTGGAGCTCAGTTTCAAAATCCCCCCATCTTCAGAGGCCCCCCTGGGCATGAGCTCCCAGTAAAACCAGTGTCACTCTGCATTAGGGTGGCCCTGTGCAAAGGGGTGTCGATTCTGTTTCGTATTGAGGTGAATTGGTTCACAACAGCAGTGTGCTACAAGTCCTTCCAGTCTCAGGGCTTGTGCCATCAGCACTGCTTCAGGATCTCTGCTCTGCACCACAAACATCCCTTGGGGGTTCTTTCTGTGCAGAGAATTCACGGTGTCAGATGCTGTTTAGAAATGCATGTAATTCCTCTTTGCTTTCCCATTTACACTGATGATGTCAGGGTAGTTTTTTTTAGTTAATCGAGGTACCTTCTGCTGTTACTGCAGTAGTAGAATAAAAAATACAAGCAGAGTTTATTGCCAGTTGATGTTCTCCCTCAACAAGCAGGCTATGAATTTAAAATACATCGAGCTTAAATGTGGAGGATGTTCTGTACAAACTTCAAGGCTGATTTGAATTTTGGGCAAAAAGCACCGGACAGCTTCCATTTCATAATGGGCTATTTTAGCTTGCAGTGAGTATAGAGTGAGTAAGAAACACATATACAGCTGATGCACAAACTAGTAGATCTTTGTCTCTGTTTGATTTGATGACAAGAAGTTGGTGCTGTTCAGTTTATTTTAGGAGTGAAATAAACCTGTATCAATCCAGTGTATACATAGAGAGTTCCAGCTTCCAAACACAAGGTGTTTCAAATTTTCTTCCCTATAGGCAAGACTTCAGACATGAACTTAAACATTTATACATCACAAATATTCTACAGCATTTCAAAGGAAACCATCTCTCTCATCACTGCATTACCATGGCAGGAACATGAAAATAAGACTGGATAGGACTTTCTGGGTTATCAAAAACAGCTGTTTACTTTCTCAATGGTATAAATGGTTCACATTTGCTTTGAGGCCAATTTCTTTCCTTGCTGGGACAGATATATCAGTTTGGGAACTCACTCCTATCGTGATTAGAAATCTATTATTTGCAACCTCTGTATATGCCAAGCCAGTCTGCACTGTTTTTCATGAGCCCAAAGAGCTCTTCTGCTTGGTATTTCCCTCCCACATGCTTATACCAATAGCGGTTTTGCCTCTTTTCCAGCTGTAATTTTGCTTGGGTTGCCACACCATCTCCTTTTAATCTTATTCTGTAAAACAATTTTTTTTTTACCTTGACCTCACAGTCCTCCTCACCAACTGTACTTTAAATTAGTTTATCTCACTTGCACAGGACCAGATGACCAGGGTTGTATCAGCAGTAATCAGGAAGCCTTTTTGGTGCCTTGGACCACAACATGAACACATCATATGTCATCAATAGCCCTAAGATTTCAGCAGAACTTTGTATTAGTCCCCAGGTACTGGTGTTCTATTTACTACTGGCAGAACCCATCTGATTTTTTTAATTTCAGTCCTCAAGGTCATGCTTCTTGCATGATACTTCTCTCTCCCATATGGCATCTGCTTCTCACCTTTTGTCATCTGCAGATTCAATTAGTACACTCCTAGGTTTTGTTATACTTTTGTTGCTGGAAAGATTAAATAAGCTCAACATTCGCACTGGTCCTTGAGGAATTCTCCGTGTAAAGTCTCTGCAGCCCAATAGTAGCTTTCAGGATGATCTGCAGTTCTTACCCATTCTCTATTTTAAACAGGTCCTCACTTCTCCATCTTAAATAGTAATTGTAAATATCAGAAACCTTGTTTTGCCTTGCTGAAGTCCAGTTTCTTTTCTCTAAAACATGAATTATCCTTTCTCAGAAACAAGATAGCTGAATTTAGCAAATCTTGAAAGCATTTTTAGAGTCTTATTTTTCATCTTACCAAAGAGAAAAAGAGACAAATTGTGTTTGCAGTTTGCAAAAGAAACACCTGCCCTGTGCTCCTCCGTAACATAAATGATGACTTTGGTTTAAAATGCGTCATGCCACTAATTAGCTTTTAGTGTACACTACTCTTGGAGGAGTGCTTTCATAGCCAGAGTAGGAACTCATGGCTTATATGCCCTGAACTGGCACAAGCAGTGGCCCCAGTGGATGTGTCACATCTCTGATTCTTTACATGCTGTTCCTGTATTGTCCTTTTGGACCATTGCTGCTGAATTATGAGCCCGTGCTCGGCACTAGTAATCACTGGGTTAAACTAACGCTGTCTATCCTGGAAGGCACTTGAAAATAGTGTCAGGGCAGTAGCCCATGATTGCTCCATTTCCTGGCAATCATGTTGCTCCCTGATTCAGAGGCCATTCTGTTCCAGGCAGTTTTCTCTGACTCCTCTGCTCTCACCAACCCCACGGTGCAGGCGTGAGCTGCGAGTGCCTCTGGCAAGGGGAGCAGCTCAGGCCTCAGTTATTCAGCAAAAGCAGATCAAGAGGTTCCTATGCAGTTCCCTTATGACCTGGGGACAAAATCACTGTTTAATAGGTGTTTTGCATTCGAAGTGCCTGAAATGCTCTTAGGACTGTACTTTTATTGTCCTATGCCAGGTGTGTATTACGTGTCCTTCACTACGCTGTGAGGACACAGGAGGGCACAGGGACCATTGCTGAGAGACTGTCCATGGGGGAGTGAACAGAATGTGGCACGATCCGTATCCACACTGCCAGTTTGGTGGATTATAGAGGAAAATACCACAGCAGCTGTGCTGGGGTGCACTCTCAGGGAAAACCAGCTGGTCACTTCAGAAAGGAACCTGAGAGCGATTTAGCATGAGCATGGTGAGGGTGATCAGGGAACCTGGATCCTGGCCTAGAGAGGGAGCAGGGCAACCTGGGAATGCAAGAGGGACTGTGCTTGCACCATTTCCCAACCTGTTCAGTGCCAGGATAGAAGATGCCCAGAACACTTGAGCACTCTGTAATCTCTAATTTGATGAAAGCAAACCAACTTGATAATTTAGTCGTTTATCTGAGGCTGTTACACCTTTCAGAGCTTGAAAAAAGTATCTAAAATATAATCCTTTGAGAACTACCTCTTTTGCCCACTGCTTGCTAGCTAATTTTTTTGCACTGACTATTTCCTCTAAGGAATACAAGGAAACAGTTACTTCTAAAGAGCAAACGGGACCATGATAATTTATTTTAAATTTTGGGCTAAAGCACTTGTTTCTTTGTAAAAGGATAATTTAAATCTATGCACACCAAAATTCTGTTATTGTTGATTTCAATTAGAAATAATAAGGTTAAAGAAGCAGCCTCACTTACAGGGAAAGAAAGAATTTATTTTCAGCTAAGCAAGAATGAAAAGTCTAAATGTTGCATTAGATGGTTAAAGTGTTCAGTGAGAATCCCCAATACACATTTTAATTTGCATTTAATATCTGAGTTCCTCTGAGTGAAATCTCAGTTGCTTATGAAGAGCTGAGGTTTAAAAATTATCTACTGGCTGTAGTTTTAAGGTAGAAGGTCAAAGTCTGTTACTGAGAGAATAATTAAGAGTCTGGTCCTCAGCTTAGCTAATTTGATGCAATTTCTCTGAGGTTAATGGAGCTTGACTGATTTGCATGAGCTGATAACTTACCTTCAGCTCCAGGTTTCTTGTGAATAAAATAATTCCCTTCCCCTTTAAAAGTATGACCTCAGTTATTTGCTAGGAACTCTCTCATATCCATTTAGGAAATATTCCACAATGAGGGGGAAAAATTCACAAAGAAACACTCATATTAAGCCCCAGAACACCAAGCAAGAGAGAATGATGACAGAGATGAAGATGAAGGTCTGCTCAATTTTTAGGGAACTTGTAAGATGCACTTTTAGTGCACTTGCTTACAAAGAGTTGAGTAATAGGTGCAAAATTGTACAGGACTGCTGCTGATCCCATGTGTGTACCTTATGTGAGTAGACTGAGTGCCACTGTGCTATTGAAATGTGAAGTGTTCATATCAACTAAATGCAGATGATGTCTACCATTTGTCCAATATCACTGGAAGAAACAGAGTCATATGGGAAGATCAACAGCTCCTAAAACATAGATGTTCAAACAGGGTGCACTGCATTATTCCAAACCCCATGGCACGTGATATCTCTCATTTGCTAAAAAATACTAGAGTTGTTAATTATGTATGGGATTACTATAAATCCACCAACAGGTAGTATCTGTGAGAGCTGCTGAATGAAATGAAAAGTAGGATAATTCAAATATAAGCATGTATTAGGAAAGGATTTAAAGGAACAAACTGTCTCGGTGTTTTCCACTGCTCTTTGATGAGAGCGTAGCGCTGAGTTCAGCAAGAAGCATTCAAAGTTCAGGAGTGACTCCTTCTCAACAATGATAGCCAAATCTAGATGAGTAAGTGATGGTGTTCTATGAGAACAGATGGATGCTTTTGTGATCAGAACATCAGACCATTTTCTCTGTCGTCTTTGCTGCACATGTAATGTGAACAGACTATTCACTTCGCTTTCCTGTACCCAGATTTCCCAGCACTAATTTACAAATAACACTTGCTTCAAAGCACTTGTTTCATTTGAAAGTGGAAGCAATTACAGGCTTGTTTAATATATCCAACGTGCTCAAGCATGACCGCAGTGTGTGCTGGAGATGGGCATGACAAGTGTCAGTCTGGCTGTTGGGGCTTAGCTGGTGTCCTGGTTAGAGAGCACCTGAGCCCTTTCAAGTGCATCACAGAGCAGCCAGAACTGCAGCTTCAATTCTGGCAAGGGAGTATTAATCTTTAGGAGTATTGCATCTGCCACAGGGGTCCTTTCTCTCTCCTGCACTGCAAACACGTCACTCCAAGAAAAGCTTTGTCATGGTCTTTGTTTTCCCTGGCGGATTCTGACCAGGACAGGACTGAAACCCATTCCAGTGTGCTCTGGAGAAAGCACAAAATCTGATGTCTCCACTTATCCAAGTTTACCTGACTCCAAATTTTCTGAAGCTCAGTTTGTATATGAAATAAAGCTCTGAGAATTTAGAGTAGAGCCAAGGATAACTGAATAACCAAGCAAAGCTGCAAACTTTTGAAACAGATTTGTTTCCACATGATCTTCATTTCAGTGCTAGCAGAATAACATGTCTACATAAAAAAGAACTGAATGCTATTTTGGCCAATGCATTTTCAGTAGAAACATTTTGTTATGTTTAAAGCTTCCTTTTGCTTTTAAAGTTTGGATCAAGGAAACAAAAATCTAGCAGACATGTCATAGTCTGAATTTCAAACACCGAAAGACAGAAAACCAGCTTGGAACTGAAATTGATAGGAGAATCTTAAAGACAATTCACACAGAGTTCCCCAATACTGTGTTTCAGGAAACACTGATAATTGAGATTAACTTGGATGGAGTAATTCTTTGGATTATACAAGGAGTGCAAATAATGCTTCTCTCCAAGTGCAAACATGTAATTTATGAGCACTGCAATATTTTCATGCAGAGTCTCAAAGTGGAAAAAGAAACCCCACAAATGTGCAGTATTGTTTTGGGAAATTACAGGCTGGGAATAGGATAATCTGATCTAACTGAAACACAGGAGGGTTTCTGCCAACATTATTCCAGCTGAGACTGCTCGAGGACTGAGAAGTTTCACAGCTGTCAAAGAACATGTTTAATAGTTTTCTTGATACGTTTTTCTTTAAAGTAGTATTTTTTTATTTATTAGCTCTAGCTGTGTTTTTTTTAGCAGGTATAGCAGAATAAAGGCAGGACTGTGGTGTGTGGGCTCCAGTCCTACTCCCTTCAGTGAGCGAGGCACAGGCTTTGCCTCAAGCAGATGAAAAGCATCGCTGTGCAAATCCCTATGGCCGAGATCCCTACACTGCCCAACGTGCTGGCAAACTCTTCCACTTTTTGTTTGGCTTCACAAAGCCTGATGGGAACTGGGCTTCCAGTCCTTAGAAGTCCTTGGGCTTCCAAGGATCAGTATATGGACATCAGGCAGGTCTAAAGGATTTTATCTGAGGGAGAAAATACCAAGTTCTCATCCACTATACGTGGAGAAAATAACCTCAGAGACCACTGGCCCCATGCACAAGCTGAGCAATCATGAAGAAATTTAGTCAGTGTTATGTGCATTGCAGATTCTGAAATTAGAGATAATGGCTATTAATAACATCTAAAGCTTTTCAACTCTGTCTCCATGAGAAGGTCAAACAAGCCCATATAATCCATTAATAGAAGGAAAATATTATTGCAGAAGTCTTATAGCCTATCATTGGAATTAATCAGGACATTTTAGTTACTCAGGTCCATTCTACAAGAAATCGGTGATTAAATGCGAGAATCCTGTCTTTCTGATGATATTGGAGAAGGAAAATACTTGAGTAATGGTTAAAAAAATGCTCCTTTAAACGATAATGCTCTGATTTTTTACTATGACAGCTTAATAGCCTCTGATTGATGCAATAAAATGCACTCACACAGACTTACACCAGAACCACACAGGTAAATAGACACCACACTGCCTGCTGCAGAAAGCAGTGTCTTCCTAGAAAAAAGGGGGAAAAAAGGAAAAAAGATAATAAAATAGCAACACTTAAATGCCTAAACTCTTGTTCAAATTCTTCTCAGTTCCTTGAATGTCCCAGTCTTTGCTGGGTGCAATGTTCTTCACAGCAGGTAATGTGCTGATACGTGACCACAGGCCAACAGTGACTCTTCCTCCTCTCAGGTGCAAAGCAGACTTAACAGTTTCTCAGGACAAATTTCATTTTTAAAATCAATAGTCTCCTCTCCTCAGATTGTGTGACTGGCAAAAGTTCTGGTGGAATAAACTGTTTGGTCCCATTAAGGATGCTTTTTTTACAAAACATATTCAAGAAATGCAGTTTTCTGGACGATTTTGATCACCCAGGCTCGTGATAATGGTTCCTCACACCTCTAGAGTCCTCATGGAGTTTTCTCCTCAGATTTAACTTTTTTTTTTTCAAGAGAATGACCTTTTACATCACGTTTCAGAACTTTATTTCCTTGATTTCCCAAAGCTCCGTCTTCCCTTCCTCTATCATTGCCAGATGTTTTAAATACCACAAGATTACTTATTTTGCAGAGCCCAATTTTTACAGTTCAGTAACAGCACCAGGGGCAGCTCTCCCAGAGGCTGCTGTCAGGTCACTGCAGGTATTTTTTGTGAACTGAGTCCAGCTCTCAGCCTTGTCCACCCCATGTGCATTAGCCTGGTCAGGGTTCGTGGTTCCAACTGGGTCACTTAAAATGAGCATCCTGTCAACTGCTTCGCTGCAAAGGTTCTAACATGCTTGAATTCTATCTCTGGCTACATATTCCTTTAAAATATTATCAGCTTTTAGAGTTTTTATCAACGAAATTCTGTATGCACTGTCTTAATTATAGGCCCTTTCTCTTTCTTTTTTGGTTCATTTGAATGCAAATCCTGTTCCTCACTGCTGAACAATGGAAATGTCCACAGACCTCACTTCCTAAGATCAGGGTTCATATTTCAGGAATGAAAAGAAAAGAGCTGTGCCAAGCCTGTAGAAAATGAGACTGCTTAAAATGCTTTTGAATTGTAATACTGCACATGCAGTGTGATGTTAATAGTGCAGTAATTAGGAAACATATTGTGTGTGTATGCTGTGCCCTTCTATATACAATAATGTGTCAGCTATTAATTGAACACTGTTTTCATTTATAAAAACAACCTTCTGGGTGCTGAAATAATCCCCAGATACACTGAAAGAAAACAAATGTATTTGTAACTATTCCTATGAAGCCCTCCAAAGGAGTGCTTCTGCTAAAGACAGTGCTGGCAACAGAACTGCTTCAGGTGCAACTAGGGCAGTGAGAAATTATAAGCCAATGGTTGAAATAATTGAATAGTTGAAATCAGAAAACAATAGGTGAAAGATTCAGTCTCCTGAATCTGGGTACTCTGAGAGTGTCTACGTGACTGTGAAATGACAAAGGCTATTACAGTGGAGATCCTCCTTTCTGAAAGATAGAACAGACATCACACCTTTTGAGAGAGGGAGATTTGGAAGGTATTTTCCTGATGCGTGTCAGTATAAACAGATGACTAAGCTTCCTGTCCTTAGGCAACTTCACACACCATGAGATTTATCCTGGTGTTTACTGGAGAACAGTGCATGTTAATTTTGGCTGGACAAGACTGTTTTCAACCATTTTGAGTGGGGCTTGTGTATCCTCTGGGATCCTGAGTAAGTCGTTAATTCATGTATTAGGAAGAAAGTTGAAAAGAATGCTAATGGAATTTGTGTTTTCTTGGTTCAGTGCTCGTGGTTTATGGATGTACATATAGTCAAACTCTTTTTTTTTGTTGTCTCTGTACTATGTCATGTACAGCATGTTTCAGCTTAACTGAGTTCCAGAAGGAAAATCAGTAATGAACCAAACTAGAAAATAGTCCTTGTGTTTTATAATCAACATTTAACTTGCTGCTTATTCCTCTAAGGAGTACAGGGCTGCATTTGCTCCAGCAATGTCAGTGACAATTCTTCTGTAGAATGGGATGAGCTCTAGATGAGACTCCAAAAGGGAAGAAAATCTCACTGAAAGGTTCAGACTCAGTCCCATCCCCGTGAAGAAGGAGACTCCTATCCTGCATGCTTACTTTCTAAAAGAAATTACCCATTTTCTTAGAAGCCTGTTGACAGTTAAGGACATGGACAGGATACAAATGGTGAATTGGGGAACTTGTTGATTTCTGAGTGTTGGTAACAACTCACCAACGTGTTCTGTGTTTCTTCTGCTCTTCAGTGGCATCCTTGCCTTTCTGCTAGATTGGTTCTGGACAGCCAAGATCAAAATGTTTAACTGGTTTGTGTGGCCCAGGGGCTGCCAAGGTTTTGTAAACATTCTGGGCCAAATCCTTCTGTATTTTGATCACTAACCATCAGCAAATGATTACAACAGATGAACTCATGCAGTAAATGTCTTGGACATCAGTACTGTAAGACAGATAACAGTGTTTAAAACACAAATCTTTGAAGCTAAAATATGTTACCAGGTTTATATTCAACATTTGTTTTCCGTAATAAATGGAACTAAAGTCCTTTGCCATAAAGGCATTCCTTCCTCAAACTTAAAAATATCAAGTTATAATAGTGGGAAAATAACATGTGCTGCTAGCATATTGTGATTATATTCAATTAAAGCTTTTTTCTCCACTTTCCAGACCATAGTAAAAAGAAATTTGTTTGATTTTTGTCAGTGCTGCACACAGAACAGTCAAAGTGAATTAGTTTTCACTGATTTTCACAGTAATCTGTAAACAAGATTCATTAAAGGAATTAAAGGAGGATTTCATAATTTGTAAAGCATTTAATTCAGAATTTAGAAGTGTTAAAAGTATTAATATACTTAGAATTGATTAGTCTTTAGATTATGTAAGACTTGCAGATATTGCTCTTTCCTAATGGAATTGTAATCA